>NC_086445.1:700047383-700147383 GCF_028390025.1 Pseudophryne corroboree
CCAAACAACGCGTTTCGGTCCAAATTGACGACCATTCTTGAGAAAGGTCGTCAATTTGGACCGAAACGCGTTGTTTGGAGAAAGAGCTGTACATTTCCAGGACTACTGCTGATAATACCCGTGGCGGTGGTGCCAGGCTTATCAGACTTGGACCACATTTGCTAATTTCCAGCTAGCCCACCGCACAGGAGTATAATGGTGAGAGATTTATTTTCCACTATATGCACCAGTCACTTTATTGCTGTTCATTTGCACAGAGACTCAACCCAATTACTGTGCACAATTTAAGTCTGTGGTGACCAGTTGTGGAAATCACCCATCACAGCCCATTGGGCTACATCCTTTTAGTAGAGCTGCAATACCATCAGCTGTATACTATTCAATGGTGAAAGAGCCTGTTCACCATCGATGCATGAGTCACTTCACTTACCATTGTACCCACATTTTTAATGTGATGTTTTTATTTGTTGTCTGTTAAATAAAACATTGTTCCTTCAAAATATTTTTGATTGAGTTACATGCTCTCTACTATGACATTGGGCATCGGCCTTGGCAGACGACGTTGATGGCATTGAATCGTCTCTGCCATGACTAATGGCAGCAGCTTTAGCACTAGGTGGAAGTGGATCTTGATCTTTCCCTATTTCACCCTCCACATTTTTGTTCTCCATTTTTTAATGTGTGGAATTATATGCCAGTAATATTATTATATCAATAGCAATGGAATACTGTACTGTACAACTATATACTGTTGGTCACCGAAATGCTGCACTGTACTACTATATATACTGCTCACAACAATG
The DNA here is from genome assembly GCF_028390025.1 of Pseudophryne corroboree. Taxonomy (NCBI): domain Eukaryota; kingdom Metazoa; phylum Chordata; class Amphibia; order Anura; family Myobatrachidae; genus Pseudophryne; species Pseudophryne corroboree. The sequence continues at coordinate 700,048,187 of NC_086445.1, forward strand.
CAGCACAGATATGGATACTTGCAGTGACACGGAGCTGCAAGATACAGCAATGGACTACTGTACTGTACAACTATATACTGTTGGTCACTGAAATGCTGCACTGTACTACTATATATACTTCTCACAACAATGCAGCACAGATATGGATACTTGCAGTGACACGGAGCTGCTAGATACAGCAATGGACTACTGTACTGTGCAACTATATACTGTTGGTCACCAAAATGCTGCACTGTACTAATATATATACTGCACACAACAATGCAGCACAGATATGGATACTTGAAGTTACACGGAGCTGCAAGATACAGCAATGGACTACTGTACTGTACAACTATATACTGTTGGTCACCAAAATGCTGCACTGTACTACTATATATATACTGCTCACAACAATGCAGCAAAGATATGGATACTTGCAGTGACATGGAGCTGCAAGATACAGCAATGGACTACTGTACTGTACAACTATATACTGTCGGTCACCAAAATGCTGCACTGTACTACTTATATACTGCTCACAACAATGCAGCACAGATATGGATACTTGAAGTGACACGGAGCTGCAAGATACAGCAATGGACTACTGTACTGTACAACTATATACTGTTGGTCACCAAAATGCTGCACTGTACTACTAATATACTGCTCACAACAATGCAGCACAGATATGGATTCTTGAAGTGACATGGAGCTGCAAGATACAGAAATGGACTGCTGTACTGTACTTCTATACTGGTGGTCACCAAAATGCTGCACTGTACTACTATATATAATATATATAATAGTATTTTGAGCCTAGTCCGTAGAGGATGCTGGGGACGACATCAAGACCATGGGGTATAGACGGGATCCGCAGGAGACAGGGGCACTCTAAAGACTTTTCATTGGGTGTGAACTGGCTCCTCCCTCTATGCCCCTCCTCCAGACCTCAGTTGTAGGAACTGTACCCAGGGAGACTGACATTTCGAGGAAAGGAATTACTCAACTAGTGATGAGATATCTACCAACTCACACCCTCAACCATGCCGCACACATGGCATTCAACATAACACATGCCAACAGGCATATACTAATTGCAGCAACATGCTGAAACCAAGATAACACAACTTGTGTAACTGTTTTAACTAAACTGCAGTTAAAGTACGCACTGGGACGGGCACCCAGCATCCTCTACGGACTAGTAGAAAAGGATTTACCGGTAGGTTATCAAAATCCTATTTTCTCATACGTCCTAGAGGATGCTGGGGATGACATCAAGACCATGGGGTCTATACCAAAGCTCCAGTATGGGCGGGAGAGTGCGGATGACCCTGCAGCACCGATTGACCAAACTTTAGGTCCTCATTGGCCAAGGTGTCAAACTTGTATAACTTAGCAAATGTGTTTGACCCTGACCAAGTAGCTGCTCGGCAAATTTGTAATGCCGAGGCCCCCCGGGCAGCCGCCCAGGACGAGCCCACCTTCCTAGTGGAGTGGGCCTTTACCGACGTCAGTAACGGCAATCCAGCCGTAGTATGAGCTTGCTGAATCGTATTTCTTATCCAACGTGCAATAGTCTGCTTGGAAGCAGGACAGCCAATCTTGTTGTGATCATACAGGACAAACAGAGCCTCTGTTTTCCGTATACGAGCTGATCTAGCAACATCGATTTTCAAAGCTCTAACCACTTCTAGAGACTTTGAATCAGTGAATGTGACAGTAACTACTGGCACCACAATAGGTTGGTTTATGTGAAAAGCAGAAACCACCTTTGGAAAAAAATGTTGGCGAGTTTGCAACTCTGCCCTATCTTCATGGAAAATCAGGTAAGGGCTCTTGTGAGACAAGGCCCCCAACTCCGACACCCGCCTTGCAGATGCCAATGCCAAAAGCATCACCACTTTCCAAGTGAGAAACTTCAACTCTATCTTTTGTAGAGGCTCAAACCAATCCGATTGAAGGAACTGCAATACCACGTTAAGGTTCCATGGTGCCACTGGAGGCACGAATAAAGGCTGGATGTGCAGAACCCCTTTCACGAAGGTCTGAACCTCTGGAAGAGAGGCCAATTGTTTTTGGAAGAACACTGACAAGGCCGACATCTGGACCTTGATTGATCCCAATTGTAGGCCCGTCTCCACACCATCCTGCAAAAAATGGAGAAAACTCCTAAGTGAAACTCTTCCGGAGGAGCTTTCTTGGATTCACACCAAGACACATATTTCTTCAAATACGGTGGTAATGTTTTGACGTTACTCCCTTTCTGGCCTGAATAAGGGTGGGGATGTCCTCCTTAGGAATACCTTTCCTGGCTAGGATACGGCGCTCAACAGCCATGCCGTCAAACATAGCCGCGGTAAGTCTTGGTACACACACGGCCCCTGCTGCAGCAGGTCTTCCCGAGGAGGAAGAGGCAGAGGATCTCCTATGAGTAACTGCTGAAGATCTGGGTACCAAGCCCTTCTTGGCCAGTCTGGGGCAATGAAGTATGCTTGAACCCTTGTCTTTCTTATGATCCTGAGTACTTTTTGGATCTGCGGAAGTGGAGGGAAAACACACTGACGGAAACACCCACTGGGTCACTAGTGCTTCCACTGCTACTGCTTGAGGGTATCTCTACTTGGAACAGTATCTCTGAAGCTTCTTGTTGAGACGAGACGCCATCATGTCTATTTGAGGAACTCCCCAAAGACTTGTCACCTCTGCAAAGACTTCTTGGTGGAGGCCCCACTCTCCTGGATGGAGATCGTGTCTGCTGAGGAAGTCTGCTTCCCAGTTGTCTACTCCTGGAATGAATATTGCTGACAGAGCTTGTAGATGTTTTTCTGCCCAGCGGAGGATTTTTGTCGCCTCTGCCATTGCCGCTCTGCTTTTCATTCCGCCCTGCCTGCTTATGTATGCGACTGCTGTTACATTGTCCGCCTGGATCTGCACGGGACGTTCTTGAAGAAGATGTACCGCTTGTTGAAGGCTGTTGTAAATGGCTCTTAGCTCCAGAACGTTTATGTGAAGGCAATCTTCCTGTTGTGACCAACGTCCCTGGAAGTTTTCTCCCTGAGAGACTGCTCCCCAGCCTCAGAGACTTGCATCCGTGGTTACTAGGACCCAGTCGTGAATCCCCAACCTGCGTCCCTCTAGCAGGTGAGAGCTGTGCAACCACCACAGGAGCGAAATCCTGTTTTTTGACGACAGTAATTATCTTTCTGTGCATGTGTAGGTGTGAACCCGACCACTTGTCCAACAGGTCCCACTGGAATACTCTGGCATGGAACCTGCCAAACTGTATGGCCTCGTAGGCCGCCACCATCTTCCCCAACAACCGAATGCACCAATGGATCGACACACTTGATGGTTTCAATATCTGTTTTACCATTTTCTGGATTTCCAGAGCCTTTTCCCGTGGAAGAAATACTCTCTGAACTTCTGTGTCCAGAATCATCCCGGGGAAAGACAATCTTGTCGTCGGTTCCAACTGTGACTTTGGGTACTTTATGATCCACCCATGTTGTTGGAGTATTGACAGGGAGAGGGATATGTTTTGTAATAACTGCTCCCTGGATCTCGCCTTTATCAGGAGGTCGTCCAGATAAGGGATTATATTGACTCCTTTCTGACGAAGGAGGACCATCATCTCTGCCATCACCTTAGTGAATACCCTCGGCGCCGTGGAGAGACCGAAAGGTAACGTCTGGAATCGCGAATCTCAGATAAGCCTGGTGAGGAGGATAAATGGGAACATGCAGGTAAGCATCCTTTATGTCCATCAAGTAGTCCCCCTCCTCCAGACTGGCAATCACCGCCCGAAGTGATTCCATCTTGAACTTGAACCTTTTCAGGAAGAAATTCAGATCTTTTAGATTTAGGATCGGTCTGACCGAGCCGTTCGGCTTCGAAACAACAAAGAGGGTTGAATAAAAACCCCGCCCTTGTTGTGGCAACGATACCAGGACTATAACCTGGTCTTGACATAATTTTTGGATTGCCGCTGTTACTGCTTCTCTCTCTGGCGGAGAAGCTGGCAAGGTCGATTTGAAAAATCGGCATGGGGGAACGTCTTGAAACTCTAGTTTGTATCCCTGGGATACTATTTGCAACACCCAGGGATCCAGGCCAGACAGAATCCAATCCTGGCTGAAGAGTTTGAGACGTGCCCCCACCCGAGCGGCCTCCCGCAAGGGAGTTCCAGCGTCATGCTGGGGATTTGGCAGAATTAGGGGTAGACTTCTGCTCTTGGGAACCTGGAGCCGGTGTGGGCTTCTTTCCCCTTCCCCTACCTGCAAAGAAGGGGGAACCTCTCGCCTTTTTGTATTTATTGGGCCGAAAGCACTGCATTTGCGGGTGATAGGTCTTTTTTGCCGGTGCAGGCGCAGAGAGCAAAAATGCTGACTTACCTGTGGTAGCCGCCAAGACTAACGCATCCAGGCCATCGCCAAATAAGGCCTCACCTTTATATGGGAGAGCCTCCATGTTTCTTTTGGAATCTGCATCCGCGTTCCACTGGCGAATCCATAACGCCCACCTAGCCATTACTGCCATGGTAGCGGCTTGTGAACTCAAGAGTCCAATATCCTTCATTGCTCCCAGCATGTAGGCGGCAGCGTCCTTGATATTCCCTAACTTAAGAAGTATCTCATATTTATCAATTGTGTCAATTTCTGATGACACACTTTCTGACCATTTTTCAATAGCGCGACTCACCCATGCGCAGGCAATAGTGGGCCTGAGTAGTGTACCATTGGTAACATAAATGGATTTCAATGTCGTTTCCATTTTGCGGTCTGCCAGCTCTTTAAGAGAAGCTGTGCCAGGAGCAGTGAGAATTACCTTCTTTGTCAACCTGGAAAGTGCACTGTCCACACAGGGGGTTACTCCCATTTTTTCCTGTCTTCAACCGGGAAAGGATAAGCTATGTGAATCCTTTTGGGAATACAAAATTTTTTATCAGGATTCATCCACATCCCTTTAAACAGAGCATTTAGTTTGTGTGAAGGAGGGAACGTGACTTTGGATTTCTTTTCCTTACATAAATAAGCTTTCTCCTGAGGTACAGGAGTGCTTTCTTTAACCTCCAACACGTCCCTTATAGCCACAATCATATATTGGATACTTTTTGCCAATTTATGATCTATCTCTCTGGATTCACTATTGTCGACACAAGATTCAGAATCCGTGTCGGTATCAGTGTTTACAACATTTGCAAATGGTCTCTTATGTGACCAAGAGGGGCCGCCCGCATAAGGAATAACAGCATCCTGAAAAATCACATCTTCCACAGATTTTCTTCAGCATGCAGCCTTAGATTCAGACTTATCTAATCTACGGTTAATCAGATGCATACTGTCACGTAGCTCTTTCACCCATGCAGGCTCTTGGTGTGCCGGTAGCGCCACCACAATACAACTCTGGTCCCTAAAATGGCTTCCTCCGGGGAGGAACTCACTGCCTCAGACATGCCTCACACGTGTACACCATACTCACATACACACTGGGACTTATTTTGGGGACAGACCCACAGTAAGATCTGTCAGAGGGACACAGGATAGGAGCAGCCAGTTCACAAACCCAGCGCCAGTATTGCCTGTGAACACAGTATGTCCACAGCCCAAAAGCGCTTTTAAATAGTAATATACACTATCAAATGCACCACAATCGCTTTGTGCCCCCCACTTTATAGCACCCTGTGCTTGTCAGAAGTGGAGGAGAGGACCAGCGTGTTCTCTGCAGCTCTGAGGAGAGAGAGAAAATGGTGCTGAGTAGTGTGCTGGCTGCCTGAGGAAGAAGCTCCGCCCCTCAGTATCCATGACAATATTTATACTGGCGGGGGTAGGGCTATGCCAGCAGCATCTTATGCCCCTTTTAGCCAGTTTGAGTTATTTTTCTTGCTGCCCAGGGCGCCCCCCCGCGCCCTGCACCCTGCAGTGCCTGTGTGTGTGGGCAGCAATGGCGCGCTGCGCTCCCGCCAGCCGCACCGCACCTCAGCCGTCACTTACTTGATTGAAGATCATTCTTCTCATACTCACATGTCTTCTGACTTCTGGCTCTGTCAAGGGGGTGATGGCGTGCTGTGTGAGTGAGCATCTAGACACGGCTAGCGTTCAGTTCCCTTCAGGAGCTAATGGTGTCCTGTCAGCCAGAAACAGAGCCATGAAACTCTGAGGAAGTTGGTTCTGCTTCTGCCTCCTCAGTCCCACGAAGCAGGGAGTCTGATGCCAGCAGATCTCCCTGAAAATAAAAAACTCAGTATAGCTCCTCAGAGTGCATCCAGTCGACCTGGGCACATATCTAAAACTGAGGTCTGGAGGAGGGGCATAGAGGGAGGAGCCATTTCACACCCAATGAAAAGTCTTTAGAGTGCCCATGTCTCCTGCGGATCCCGTCTATACCCCATAGTCTTGATGTCATCCCCAGCATCCTCTAGGACGTATGAGAAATATAGTATATACTGGTATATACTGGTCACACAACAATGCAGCAGATATTGAGCACTGATGATCATGATACTGTCTAGAACTGAGTCTGACACGGAGCTGCAAGATACAGCAATGGCCTACTGTACTGTACTACTATAATTATATACTGGTGGTCCCCACAATGCAGCACACTGAGCACAGATATTTGCAGCACACTGAGCACAGATATGGAGCTCTTCAGGCAGAGAACGTAGATATTTGCAGCACACTGAGCACAGATATTTGCAGCACATTGAGACCAGACATTTGGAGCACACTGAGCACAGACACGGAGCATTTCAGGGAGAGAACGTAGCCACGTCCTCTCCGTTCAATCTCCAATGCAAGAGTGAAAATGGCGGCGACGCGCGGCTCTTTATATGGAATACGAATCTCGCGAGAATCCGACAGCGGGATGATGACGTTCGGCCTCGTTCGGGTTAACCGATCAAGGCGGGAAGATCCGAGGCTGCCTCGGACCCGTGTAAAATAGGTGAAGTTCGGGGGGGTTCGGATCTCAATGAACCCAACCCGCTCATCTCTAATATATATATATATATATATATATATATTAGAGATGAGCAGGTTCGGCTCTCAGAGAACCGAACCGTACTGAACGTCACCATTCGAGTCCGGTTCCGAGCCAGGCTCGGGTTTTCCCGCCTGACTCGGAAACCAGAAAACAAAACATCATCATCCCGCTGTCGGAATCTCACGGGATTTGGATTCCATATAAGGAGCAACGCGTCCCCGCCATTTTCACTCCGGCATTGGAGAGTGTACAGAGAGGACGTGTCTCCGTTCTCTCAGTGTCCTTGGTTTGTGCTGAATCTGTTCAGTCACAGTGCTTGTGTCCTCTGCAGCCATATGTCCAGTGCTGTCCAGTGGTGCTGTGTTGTGCTGCATCAGTTCAGTGGTGTTGTGTTGTGCTGCGTCAGTCACAGTGGTGGTGTCCTCTGCTGCCATATGTCCAATGCTGTCCAGTGGTGCTGTGTTGTGCTGCATCAGTCACAGTGGTGGTGTCCTTTGCTGCCATATGTCCAGTGCTGCTGTATAATAAGTCCCTTACAATGAATCTGTGTTGTCCTGCATCAGACCAGTGGTAGTGTCCTGGGCATCAGTCAGTCCAGTGACCATTCACAGTGGTGGTGTCCTCTGCTGCCATATGTCCAGTGCTGCTGTATAATAAGTCCCTTACAGTGTTGCTGTGTTTTCCTGCATCAGACCAGTGGTAGTGTCCTGGCCATCAGTCATTCCAGTGACCAGGCAGTCACAGTGGTATATGCTGCTGCTATATATACACTGCTACAGTATTATAATAATAATAATAATATTAACAACCACAAATCCCTCACAGTGTTGCTGTGTTTTGCTGCATCAGACCAGCGGTAGTGTCCTGGCCATCAGTCATTCCAGTGACCAGGAAGTCACAGTGGTACAGTATATGCTGCTGTTATATGTCCACTGCTGCCATATTATAATAATAATAATAATAATAATAATAACAACAACAACAACAAGTCCCTAACAGTGTTGCTGTGTTGTGCTGCATCAGAACAGTGGTAGTTCCTGGCCATCAGCCATCAGTCATTCCTGTGCCGCATATTATGTTATATAACTCCAGAAACATAATGGAGAACAAAAATTTAGAGGATAAAATAGGGAAAGATCAAGAACCACTTCCTCCTAGTGCTGAAGCTGCTGCCACTAGCAATGACATAGATGATGAAATGCCATCAATGTCGTCTGCCAAGGCCGATGCCCAATGTGATAGTAGAGGGCATGTAAAAGCCAAAAATCCACAGTTCAGTAAAAAGACCCAAAAAAAGAAATGTACCGTAAATGGTCTGTGGAGAAACGTAAACTTGCCAATATGCCATTTATGACACAGAGTAACAAGGAATAGTTGAAGCCCTGGCCTATGTTCATGACTAGTGGTTCAGCTTCACATGACAATGGAAGCCCTCGTAACTGAGGCCTTGACACTTATGTTGGTGTTAGACTTGCACCCGGTATCCGCCATTAGTGCAGTGGGATTTAGACAAATGATGGAGGTATTGTGTCCCCGGTACAAAATCCCATCTAGATTCCACTTCACTAGGTCGGCGATAGCGAGATTTTGCCATTTAATTCCAGTGATTTGGACGTATAATTATTAATTACAGTGACCTTGCCAATTAATTCCAGTGATCTTGCCAATTAATTCCAGTGATTTGGACGTATAATTATTAATTACAGTGATCTTGCCAATTAATTCCAGTGATTTGAACGTATAATTACAGTGATTTTGCCAATTAATTCCAGTGATTTAGACGTATAATTATTAATTAGAGTAATCTTGCCAATTAATTCCAGTGATTTGGACGTATAATTACAGTGATCTTGCCAATTAATTCCAGTGATTTGGACGTATAATTACAGTGATCTTGCCAATTAATTCCAGTGACTTGGATATATAATTCCATTTATTTGGACGTATAATTCCAGTTGGAATTGTTTGTGTCGCTTGGCTTAGTCATACAGCTACCTCATTGCACCTCTTCAACATCTTTGCATGAGGTGCTGTTTGGGGCCTAGTTTTTGAAAAGTGCCATCCTTTGTGACACTGCCGTATGAGTCCAGGGGTACTGCTGTATTAGTCCTGGGGTACTGGCGTATAAGTCCACCAATTGCAGATTTTTTAAAAAGTGACTGGAGCATGCTGGAGATGCTGTCAGTGGGCCGAACAATTGCGGCCCGCTCTCAACATTCAGCCACTGCATGACACTACTAGATGGGCCAGGTGGTTGTGTCGCTTAGCTTAGTCATACAGCAACCTCGGTGCACCTTTTTTTCTATGCATCATGTGCTGTTAGGGGCCTTTTTTTTTTAATATCTGCCCTCCTGTCTGCCACTGCAGTGCCACTCCTAGATGGGCCAGGTGTTTGTGTTGTCCACTTGTCTCGCTTAGCTTAGTCATCCAGCAACCTCGGTGCAACCTTTTGGCCTAAAAACAATATTGTGAGGTGTGAGGTGTTCAGAATAGACTGGAAATGAGTGGAAATGATTGTTATTGAGGTTAATAATACCGTAGGAGCAAAATTACCCCCAAATTATGTGATTTTAACTGTTTTTATCAAAAACCATCCAGATCCAAAACCAAAACCAAAACACGATAGGGTGGTTTTGGCAAAACCAAGACAAAACCAAAACACGAAAGTGGAATTAGAACCAAAACCAAAACACAAAACACGAAAAGTGCCAGCCACACACCTCTAAAATAATATATATATATATATATATATATATATATGTATATATATATATATATAGAGAGAGAAAGAGAGAGAGAGAGAGAGAGAGAGAGAGAGATGTGCGGCGGTCACTTTTCGCGTTTTGTGTTTTGGTTCTAATTCAATTTTCGTGTTTCGGTTTTGGCTTGGTTTTGCCCAAACCACCCTTTCGTGTTTTGGGTTTGCTTTTGGATCTGGATGATTTTTGGAAAAAAAACATAAAAACATCTAAAATCACAGAGTTTGGGGGTAATTTTGATCCTACTGTATTATTAACCTCAATAACAATCATTTCCACTCATTTCCAGTCTATTCTGAACACCTCACACCTCACAATATTGTTTATAGGCCAAAAGGTTGCACCTAGGTAGCTGGATGACTAAGCTAAGCGACACAAGTGTGCGGCACAAACACTTGGCCCATCTAGGAGTGGCACTGCAGTTACAGACAGGATGGCACTATTCAAAAACTAGTCCCCAAACAGCACATCATGCAAAGAAGAAAAATAATTGCAATGAGGTAGTTGTATGACTAAGCCAAGCGACACAAACAATTGGCCCATCTAGGCGTTGCACTGCAGTGGTAGACAGGAGGGCAGATATAAAAAAAAAGGCCCCAAACAGCACATCATGCAAAGACGAAAAAGAATTGCAATGAGGTAGTTGTATGACTAAGCCAAGCGACACACACAATTGGCCCATCTAGGCGTGGCACTCCAGTGGCATACAGGAGGGCAGATATTAAAAAAAGGCCCCAAACAGCACATCATGCAAAGAAGAAAAAAAGGTGCACCGAGGTTGCTGTATGACTAAGCTAAGCGAAACAACCACCTGGCCCATCTAGTAGTGTCACGCAGTGGCTGAATGTCGAGAGTGGGCCGCAATTGTTCGGTCCACTGACAGCATCTCCAACACGCTCCAGTCACTTTTTAAAGAATTCTGCAATTGGTGGACTTATACGGCAGTACCCCAGGACTATTACAGCAGTACCCCATGATTCATACGGCAGTGTCACATAGGATGGCACTTTTCAAAAACTAGGCACCAAACAGCACCTCATGCAAAGATGTTGAAGAGGTGCAATGAGGTAGCTGTATGACTAAGCCAAGAGACACAAACAATTCCCACTGGAATTATACGTCCAAATCACTGGAATTATACGTCCAAATCACTGGAATTAATTGGCAAGATCACTGTAATTAATAATTATAAATCACTGAAATTAATTGGCAAAATCACTGTAATTATACGTCCAAATCACTGGAATTAAATGGCAAAATCTCGCTATCGCCTGCCTAGTAAAGTGGAATCTAGATGGGACTTGGTACCGGGGACACAATACCTCCATCAATTGTCTAAATCCCACTGCACTAATGGCGGATTCCGGGCGCACGTCTAACACCAACATACGTGTCAAGGCCTCAGTTATGAGGGCTACCATCGTCATGTGAAGCTGAACCACTAGTTATGAACATAGGCCAGGGCCTCAGCTGTTCCTTGCTACTCCGTGTCGTAAATGGCATATTGGCAAGTTTACGTTTCTCCCCAAACCATTTAAATTAATTTTTTGGGTCTTTTTACTGAACTTTAGCTATTTGGATTTTACATGCCCTCTACTATCACATTGGGCATCGGCCTTGGCAGACGACGTTGATGGCATTTCATTGTCTATGTCATGGCTAGTGGCAGCAGCTTCAGCATTAGGAGGAAGTGGTTCTCCTTGATCTTTCCCTATTTTCTCCTCAAAATTTTTGTTCTACATTATTTTTTGGGAGTTATATGAGACAATATGCGTCACAGGAATGACTGGAATTACTGATGACACAGGACACTACCACTGGTCTGATGCAGCCCAACAGGTCGTTATAATTGTATGCTCCTGAGGAAGCTGGCACCCATCAGATCAGCGAAACACGTTGAGCTTCAGCCTGTAGGACCACAAACACCAGCACCCTTATCCACCTCCTGGCAAATTTTGGACCTATCAGCTTCCACTAGGATGAAGTTCCTCGTTTGACTTGGACTCATCCCCTTTTGCCATCTGGTTCTCAACTGCAAAAGAGACCTAGGGGACTTATCTGGAATCCAGTCTGGTAAATCACCTTATACCTAATTGAACTTGTGGGCAAATGTGGAATAGTGTCCTAGCCAGGAATTGTGGACATCACTTTTAAAAGGGTTAATACAGTGGGATCCTACAAAGCACTTTTTTTACTGTACAGCAATTGCTTGTGTTTTACTTTTTGAAGGGTGAGATATCCTCCATTTGATGAATGTTTATTAAATATAATAATTTTTAACCTTACTAATTGAGTTATTTATCTCACATTCGGTCTCAGCCGGCGCCAGTACCTATTTTTCTTCTTTACTCGTATTATTTAGAGAACTGACCTTCCCAGTACAGGCTGCCGCTGACAGCGCACTTCATTTGTGTATTTTCTTTTTTTCGTTATAATTGTTATACTGCAGCAGTGGATATATATAGCAGCAGCGTATATTGTCACTGGAATTACTAATGACACAGGACACTACCACTGCTCTGTTGCAGCCCAACAGGTTGTTATAATTGTTATACTACAGCAGTGGATATATATAGCAGCAGCGTATATCGTCACTGGAATTACTGATGACACAGGACACTACCACTGCTCTGATGCAGCCCAACAGATTGTAATAATTGTTATACTGCAGCAGTGGATATATTTAGCAGCAGCGTATATCGTCACTGGAATTACTGATGACACAGGACACTACCACTGGTCTGCACAACACAGCACCACTTTATACAGCTACACTGGATATATGGCAGCAGAGAACACCAACACTGTGAATGGCTGGACTGATACAGCACAATACACTGACTACACTGGACTGGTCTGTACAACACAACACCACTTTACAGCTACACTGGATATATCTGCCTGGACTGATATAGCACAATACACTGACTACACTGGACTGGTCTGCACAACACAGCACCACTTTACAACTACACTGGATATATGGACTGGACTGAGCAGCACAACACTTGCCACCCCACTTTCCCACCCCAATAAACAGACACTGAGCACACTGAATACAAGTCCTCTCACTCTCCGAGACTGGAGGGAAAATGGCCGCGACGCGCGGCTCCTTATATGGAATCCAAATCCCGTGAGAATCCGACAGCGGAATGATGACGTTTTGCGGCGTTTGGGTTTCCGAGTCAAGAGGGAAAATCTGAGCCTGGCTCGGATCCGGACTCGGAAGGCAAAGTTCGGGGGTGTTGGGTTCTCTGAGAACCGAACCCGCTCTTCTATAATCTATCTATCTATCTATCTATCTATCTATCTATCTATCTATCTATCTATCTATCTGTCTATCTATCTATCTATCTATCTATCTATCTATCTATCCTATATATGTGTGTATATATATATATATATATATATATATATTTATTATATCTGTGTGTGTGTGTGTGTATGTGCATATATATATATTTATATGTTTATATATATATATGTAGAGAGAGAGAGAGAGAGAGTCTATGCACTTTTCCGCCCTCTGCTAGCCCCACTCTGCTAGTCTCACTTTTCTGCCCTCTGCTAGTCCCACTTTTCCGCCCTCTGCTAGTCTCACTTTTCTGCCCTCTGCTAGTCCCATTTTTCCGCCCTCTGCTAGAAACACTCTGCTAGTCCCACTTTTCTGCCCTCTGCTTGTCCAATTTTTCCGCCCTCTGCTAGTCCCACTTTGCTAGTCTCACTTTTCTGCCCCCTGCTATTCCCACTTTTCCGCCCTCTGCCAGTCCCACTCTGCTATACTTAAAATGGTCATTATAACATAGAACCTGTTGTTAATTTATTTGAATCCCACCACTGCCTGTGATCTCATACACTGCTCTCACTAAACTACAATCTGTAAATTACCATGTTAAAGCAGACCTTCCTAAGAAAAATCCTCCAGGTTATGCATGGAATCCTCAGGAAGGAGTACTCACTGGATTTAATTTTTCAGTGTTTCTTTTCTGGATTGCAGATTTCCGCGAGAACATCACTGACATAAACAGTAATAAAGGTTACAATCCCGGCCTGAACATAGACAGTTCTTCAGAGAAATCCGCTGAAGAAAGGAAAACATAAAACAAGGTTCAATGTAAATAGAGGTATTGCAGTACAGGTTGAGTATCCCTTATCCAAAATGCTTGGGACCAGAGGTATTTTGGATATGGGATTTTTCCGGATTTTGGAATAATTAGATACCATAATGAGATATCATGGTGATGGGACCTAAATCTAAGCACAGAATGCATTTATGTTACATATACACCTTATACACACAGCCTAAAAGTAATTTTAGCCAATATTTTTTATAACTTTGTGCATTAAACAAAGTGTGTCTACATTCACACAATTCATTTATGTTTCATATACGCCTTATATACACAGCCTGAAGGTCATTTAATACAATATTATTAATAACTTTGTATATTAAACAAAGTTTGTGTACATTGAGCCATCAAAAAACAAAGGTTTCACTATCTCACTCTCACTCAAAAAAGTCCGTATTTCGGAATATTCCGTATTTCGGAATATTTGGATATGGGATACTCAACCTGTAATATAAAAATTTTAAGGGAATAAAGTTATAATACTAAAGAGAAAAACAACAGATTGCAACATATATAAATCGGACTAAATGTATTACAGGAATAATAGAGCTATTCCTCCACATAAGGAACCATGTAAACTCAATAAGTTAAACTAATGTAAATAAAATAGGATTTCTAGTAGTTTCACATCCATCACGAATATCATCTTCTCTATAAAGCCATGTTGCCAGAGGCCACGTTCCTCTGGAAATGACTGCACTGCCTACTGTATCCGTTCCCTCCCTATAAAGCCAATGGTATTACTGCGGATTAGCTGTCATCAAAGGAAATGTGGAAATTAGATACATCATGCAGATAACTGGAACAGATGGCAATGGATGTCTGTTAGAAATTGCTAGGCCAAATAGAAGTCATTGAGAAAACTACTAAGGGGATGGTTCAGAGATGCATGCTATTCAGACACCATTGCACTTGCACTGCATGCACAGAGACACTTGTAGATTATCACCCATGCTTAGTTTCATAGCTGCCATCATTATCCATTCAAACATGCACCAGCCCTCTCCATAGTGCAAAAGATCCATTTGAAATCAGACAGTTCTCTGTATAGTCCACACATCCATAAACATGCTGATGCTACTGTCTGCCTAGGTGTGAAAGCCCGTTACCACCTAGTTATGTCCCTTCAGCCCTAAATTTAGATGCGACTGGGTTGCATATGAGTGAATAACCTGTAGATAGATGCCTGTACTGAGCTACGGAACATGCACAGTGTAAAAACATTCAAGATTTGTCCACAAAACAGACATGTGTGCAACTCAGCATTTTCCTCTTAAGGTGCATACACACTGGGCGGTTTTCTACAGTGTGTATGCACAGCGATGATCGTGGACATCGCTGGCCGGAAAATAGCTAGTCACGGGGGGTGAAGCACTTTCCACAGTAGGAGACTGTGGAAAGGGCTTCACTCAGCTGTACAAACAGCCCAATGGACGGTGGTGGCTAGCGATGATGCAGGAGCGCACATCAGTGCTCACCGCTCATCGCTAGCCCATACACGATGGGCGAATTTGAGCTCAAAATGCCAAAATTGAGCTACTTTCAGCTAAAAATTGCCCAGTGTGTATGGGCTTTTACTCCCATTAACAAATAGGTGTCTCTGAAAACTAGGGATGTGCACCAGCCCCCATCATTAGTTTTGTTTTTGGATCTGGATTTCCTTTGTGTTTTGGATCTGGATTGGTTTTGCCAAAACCGCCCTTGTGGATTTTGGTTGGATGTGTATTTTTTTTTTACAAAAATCATAGAAGCAGCTAAAGCCACAGAATGTTGGCCTGTTTTTGTGCCTACAGTATTATTGACCTCAATAACATTAATTTCCACTCATTTTCATTCAATTTTGACCACCACACAGCTCACAATATTGTTTTCATCCAGTTTAGGCCAAAAGGTTGCACAGAGGTAGCTGGATGACTAAGCTTAAACTTCCAACATGGCACATCCAGGAAACAAAATGGCAAATTCATTACAAATAAAAAACTAAGAATTCACATGTACATAAGTATTCACAGCCTTTGCCATGAAGTTGAAATTGAGCTCGGGTGCATCCTGTTTCCACTGATCATCCTTGAGATGTTCCTACAGCTTAATTGGAGTCCACCTGTGGTAAATCAGTTGATTGGACATGATTTGGAAAGGCACACACCTGTCTATATAAGGTCCCACACTTGACAGTACATGTCTGAGCACAAACCAAGCATGAAGTCAAAGGAATTGTCTGTAGAACTCTGAAACAGGATTGTCTCAAGGCACAAATCTGGTGAATGGTACAGAAAAATATCTGCTGCTTTGAAGGTCCCAATGAGCACAGTAGCCTCCATCATCCGTAAATGGAAGAAGTTCGGAACCACCAGGACTCTTCCTAAAGCTGGCCGGCTGTCTAAACTGAATGATCAGGGGAGAAGGGCCCTAGTCAGGGAGGTGACCAAGAACCCTATGGTCACTGTGTCAGAGCTACAGCATTCCTCTGTGGAGAGAGGAGAACCTTCCAGAAGGATAACCATCTTTGCAGCAATCCACCAATCAGGTCTGTATGGTAGAGTGGCTAGATGGAAGCCACTCCTTCATAAAAAGCACATGGCAGCCCGCCTGGAGTTTGCCACAATGCAACTAAAGGACTCTCAGACCATGAGAAACAAAATTCTCTGGTCTGATGAGACAAAGATTGAAATCTTTGGTAGGAATGCCAGGCATCATGTTTGGAGGAAACCAGGCACCACTCATCACCAGGACAATACCATCCCTACAGTGAAGCATGGTGGTGGCAGCATTATGCTGTGTGTCAGTTTCCATTTGGAATTCCCTCTGTAGGAACATTTTCACAGGGACTGATTTTCTCGGTAAAATAGCAGGTTTATTTATACTGGGTAAAGCAGCGTATAACTGTAAACAATAAGTAAAAACCAAGAATGATTGGAGAACACAAAAGGAAAGGGAGAACTGGAATTGCACTTGCAATGCTTGGAGTCTGGGAAGTACTTGACAGTACTGGATACTAGAGAACACACTTGTGATGCTGGGATTGGAAACTCACTTGTAATTCTGGGGACTGAGGAAACACAGAGACACTGTGGACTGTGAAGGCACTTGTAACACTGTAGACTGTATAGACACTGTAATAGGAGTGTTCTGTAGCAGAATTAGCACCATAGCAGGATGCACTTGAGCTGAGAATCCAGGGTTGCAGGATTGCACTGTAGAAGGTTAGCACCGTAGCAGGATGCACTTTAGCAGAGAATGCAGGGTTGCAGGATTGCACTGTAGAAGATTAGCACCGGAATGCAGGGTTGCACTGTAGAAGGTTAGCACCGTGGCTGGATGCACTTGAGCAGGGAATTCAGAGTTGCAGGTTTGCACTGTAGAAGGTTAGCACCGTAGCAGGATGCACTTGAGCAGAGAATGCAATGTACCAGGATAACAGGATTGCACTGTAGCAGGATCACAGGATAGCACTGTGGTAGAGTATGCAACATACCAGGATAACAGGATTGCACTGTAGCAGGATCACAGGGTAGCACTGTGGTAGAGTATGCAACGTACCAGGATAACAGGATTGTACTGTAGCAGGATCACAGGAGATCACTGTGGTAGAGTATGCAACATAGCAGGATAACGGGATTGCACTGTAGCAGAGTAGCTACACAGGATAGCTGTTGGAGCCTGGCAGTACTATGGATGATGTTAGCAGTAGAGACCAGCATAACCAGGACCAGGAACTGAGACAACCTTGACACGATGAACTGGAAACTGGGAGCCTGTGTGGCTGGCTTATATAGTGAGTCGAGGTGCTGCTCACAGCTGTGGTAACAGCTAATTACCAAGCTGCAGATATAGAGCAGAGTGCTGAGCACCAGAGCAGAGGGCGCCACCACAGGCACGAAGGAGAAACTGCATGGATCGTGACAGTACCCCCTGCCTAAGGAGCGGATTCCAGACGCTCAACACATGTCAGAGTCTGAATCAAAAGGTAGAGGGCATATCAGGGTATCCTCATGCTGCCAAGGAAGTCCAACAGAGGCTTTCAACTTAGACTTTCCCTTTTTCTTCTTTCTCCTTTTTGTAGATTTCCCAGCAGGAACAGTAGACTGAAGCTGAAGAAAACCAACAGGTAAGTTAATTGCTGGAGTCTCTGAGCTGGCAACAGGAATCTCGGATGAACCAAGATAGATAGGAACATCGAATGGCCCGGGCTGGGCAGAAACCTCAGATGGCCCCGGCTGGGCAGAAACCTTGGACAAAGTGGACCCCTCTCGAAACTCTGGCAAGGCACATGGTTTCTCATGCCCGAAGGCAAGGGCAGACGATTCCTCAACTGAAATAGGCTGGTTCCCTGAAGACTGATAAGAGCATGAGTTGAATTTCTTAATTATCAACTCACTGAAGGCCGCAAGATCCAGAAGAACTGGGTCATTGGTTTCAATTAGTGGACTAGCCCATTCCAAGGCTTCTCCTCTGAATGTCAGGAATAACAATTTAACTATGTTGGAGGGAGTAATTCCAAGGGAAGGGTCTGTCTCTATCATGGTAAGATATCGGTTAACCAGTGCGAAGTATTGCGTTAAATCTCCATCAAATTAATCCAAAGATGGAGCGTTGGATGAATTCTGTGAAGTGGAAGCTTGATTTTCTGGAAACACTGGAGATGGAATAAAAAATGGAGCATCAGGACACTGAGGAGGGGACAGACTTTCAGGAGACTGGTCAGGAATACATGATGATCCTAACCGAACGTTGACTAGAGATTTGGATGGCACTTTCTGGATTTGGTCCTTCCTGAAAGTCCTGTGAGACTGAGCTGTACCCAAACCGTGAGCCAAAAAGTTAGTAGTAGGATTGGAACCCAGGACTACAACAGTGCCTACGTGCCTAGATATATGGCCTGTGTTGTGAGAAACGGGAGTGCTAGATTCTTCTTCTGAGATTGGCATAATGCTCAGAGCCCCCTCCTGGGGCTGAACTAAGGCAGGAGCCCCTTCTTCACGGGGCTGGGCTAAGGCAGGAGCCCCCTCTTCACGGGGCTGGGCTAAGGCAGGAGCCCCTTCTTCACGGGGCTGGGCTAAGGCAGGAGCCCCCTCTTCACGGGGCTGGGCTAAGGCAGGAGCCCCCTCTTCACGGGGCTGGGCTAAGGCAGGAGCCCCCTCTTCATGGGGCTGGGCTAAGGCAGGAGCCCCCTCTTCACGGGGCTGGGCTAAGGCAGGAGCCCCCTCTTCACGGGGCTGGGCTAAGGCAAGAGCCCCCTCTTCACGGGGCTGGGCTAAGGCAAGAGCCCCCTCTTCACGGGGCTGGGCTAAGGCAAGAGCCCCCTCTTCACGGGGCTGGGCTAAGGCAAGAGCCCCCTCTTCACGGGGCTGGGCTAAGGCAAGAGCCCCCTCTTCACGGGGCTGGGCTAAGGCAGCACTCTGAAGACTCTCTGGATGGACAGCACTCTGAAGACTCTCTGGCTGGGCAGCACTCTGAAGACTCTCTGGCTGGACAGCACTCTGAAGACTCCCTGGGGCTGGACGCTCTGAACCCCTCACTGGGGCTGGACGCTCTGAACCCCTCACTGAGGCTGGATGCTCTGAACCCCTCACTGGGACTGGACGCTCTTAACCCCTCACTGGGACTGGACGCTCTGTACCCCTCACTGGGGCTGGATGCTCTGAACCCCTCACTGGAGCTGGACGCTCTGAACCCCTTCCTGGGGCGACAGACTTGGAAACCTTAGGTGGAAGACCAGTTTTGAGACAGATGGTAATTAAAGATTGGAGATGCACTCTGCCCCCATTTCTTGGTTTTCAAATGGGACAAGTTAGAATAAAATGTCCTTGACCCCCACAATACAGGCAAAGTTTATGGTCTCTGCGATGCTGGCGTTCTGTTTCTGAGAGACTAGGTCGAGGGAAACTTTGGAACTTGCCTCTTATCTGTGGAGGAGAGGTGCCCCTAGCATGCCTAGTCCATGGGTCAGAAGAAAACTCCTTTTCTGGAGATATTTTACTGGGGTCCACCAGTCTCGCCAGGAATTCAGATAGAATGCATAGAATACTGGATACTAAAGTCTGTAGCTGGTCTAACTTTTCCTTTAAATTCCCAGTCGTAAGGAATCTAAAGGAGGTGATATCTCAGGAGCTGAGTAGTTAACGAGCTGTGAGAAAACTCCCTCAGGCAGATTGCAATTACCTTCCCTACTGTTGTTTGTCTTTGGCCAGTTCATACTGTCAGAATCCGTTTGGAATTCCCTCTGTAGGAACATATTCACAGGGACTGATTTTCTCGGAACAATAGCAGGTTTATTTATACAGGGTAAAGCAGTGTACAACTGTAAACAATAAGTAAAAACCAGGAATGATTGGAGAACACAAAAGGAAAGGGAGAACTGGAATTGCACTTGCAATGCAGGGAGTCTGGGAAGTACTTGACAGTACTGGATACTAGAGAACACACTTGTGATGCTGGGATTGGAAACTCACTTGTAATTCTGGGGACTGAGGAAACACAGAGACACTGTGGACTGTGAAGGCACTTGTAACACTGTAGACTGTATAGACACTGTAATAGGATTGTTCTGTAGCAGAATTAGCACCATAGAAGGATGCACTTGAGCAGAGAATGCAGGGTTGCAGGATTGACTGTAGAAGGTTAGCACCATAGCAGGATGCACTTGAGCAGAGAATGCAGGGTTGCAGGATTGCACTGTAGAAGATTAGCACCGGAATGCAGGATTGCACTGTAGAAGGTTAGCACCGTAGCTGGATGCACTTGAGCAGGGAATGCAGGGTTGCAGGTTTGCACTGTAGAAGGTTAGCACCGTAGCAGGATGCACTTGAGCAGAGAATGCAATGTACCAGGATAACAGGATTGCACTCTAGCAGGAACACAGGATAGCACTGTGGTAGAGTATGCAACATACCAGGATAACAGGATTGTACTGTAGCAGGATCACAGGAGAGCACTGTGGTAGAGTATGCAACGTAGCAGGATAACGGGATTGCACTGTAGCAGAGTAGCTACACAGGATAGCTGTTGGAGCCTGGCAGTACTATGGATGATTTTAGCAGTAGAGACCAGCATAACCAGGACCAGGAACTGAGACAACCTTGACACGATGAACTTCCAACTGGAAGCCTGTGTGGCTGGCCTATATAGTGAGTTCAGGTGCTGCTCACAGCTGTGGTAACAGCTAATTACCAAGCTGCAGATACAGAGCAGAGTGCTGAGCACCAGAGCAGAGGGCGCAACCACAGGCACGAGGGAGAAACTGCATGGATCGTGACACTGTGGGGATGTTTTTCAGTGGCAGGAACTTGGAGACTAGTCAGGATACAGGGAAAGATGAATGCAGCAATGTACAGAGACATCCTAGATGCATACCTGCTCCAGAGTGCTCTTGACCTCAGACTGGTGTGACGGTTGATTTTTCAGCAAGACAATGACCCTAAGCACACAGCCAAGATATCAAAAGAGTGGCTTCAGGACAACTCTGTGAATGTCCAGGAGTGATCCAACCAGAGCCCAGACTTGATTCCGATTGAATATCTCTGGAGAGATCTGAAAATGGCTGTGCATCGACGCTTCCTATCCAACCTGATGGAGCTTGAGATGTGCTGCAAAGAGCAATGGGCAAAACTGGCCGAAGATAGGTGTGCCAAGCTTGTGGCATCATATTCAAAAGGACTTGAGGCTGTAATTGCTCCCAAAGGTGCATCAACAAAGTATTGAGCAGTCTGTGAATACTTATGTACATATTATTTCTTAGTTTTTTCTTTTTAATAAATTAGCAAAAATCTAAAAAAAAACTTTTTTTATGTTGTCATTATGGGGTGTTGTGTTTAGAACTTTGAGTGAAAAAAATAATTTATTCCAGTTTGGAATAAGGCTGTAACATAACAAAACGTGGAAAAAGTGAAGCACTCTGAATACTTTCTGGATGCACTGTACCATGTGTTGTTGTCATCATGGCTGATCTCCCTGGGTGGAGCACATGGCGTTATGCACCTGGATAGCTTGTTTGGCTGCTTAAAATGCATCTTCTTGTTTACTGGTAAACACAAACTCAGACTTCTTGTGGGGCACATTGTAGATGGGCTTAAACATTTGGCCCAAGGGAGGCACAAATGGTCTCCAGTACCCCAGGGTCTCTTGCACCTTCATTTTAAATTTCACCAACCCAGCTTACAGGTACAACAAAGCTTTTCATGCATCTTTTCTGTGCACACAACTTTCCAATGAAAGGCTCTTTTTGTAGTGCTTCTCTGAAATGCACAATTTATTGCTTAGTAAGACAAAATGCAACATGCACTGTGATTGATCAGATCATATAACCTCACTCATATTTCATGAGACCGAGAAACATACAATGTGATATCACCCTCATATAAGAGATGAGACAAAGGCACATTTTCCTTATCTGTGTTACACCACAGACACACAGTTCAGAAATAAACAAAACAACACACACACAATTTCAGAGTCCTGATTTTAACAAAAATCTCCTGGCTGGCTCGCCAAGTGTTTTAAGGAGTGGTTTTAAGGAGATCAATGATAAAATGTAAAGTAAGTAAAAAGAATAAGGGGTCTATTAATGTAGAAAATATTAAGGTAAATGTTACTTATCACTATAGATCGCATCAGTTCGATGCACTATATAACTTAGATAAGTAGCAATTCATGTATACTTACACTTCCATCGATGCAAACTGGGCTCCGGCAATTAATTCTTCTCCTGCGGTCCCCCTCTGCTGTGTTGGAGTCAGTTGGCGGGTCATTTCTGCACATGCGCTGGCACCTGAAGTCACGGGAGGCTGCAGTGGCTGCTGGGAGGTTAGGGGGCAGCACTAGCGCCAGGTAGAGAGCAGGGAACCATTAAGCTTTCCTGAAGTTACCGCATCAGAGTTCAGACTACGCCACTCTGAGATGATGAATCTGAACTCCATGGAGAAGCGGAAAGCAGTGCTTCCCGTTCTATCATGAATCGTACTCGCCATACTAAAGTATGGTGATGTGATTCAGCCACGGAGCAGGGATGCTGCTGGAGAAGTCCGGTAACTTCTCCACTGTAACCTGCTTCATGAGTAGCCCAAAGCAGAGAAAATCTTTGTTTTCTGCAAAACAGGACTTTTCTCTGCTTCATGTAGAGACCCCTAAATGTTTAATAGTTTACTTAGCTACAAATGAATCAGCATGGTAAATATGTTCAGTGCAGTAATCACATAAGTTTAATCAGTGTCCAGGAGCTCCACCTTCATCTCAGAAGCTGGACGTGGTCAAATCAGACCTGGCACTTCTGCAGTCAGTGTGGATTCACACCTGCTCACAATATTATATCAAAACACACAGACGGCTATAAATGCCCTTATTAGGGTACAAACATAATTTAGACCTCTGATTTGTCATTAGTACTTATCAAACTTGCACATAATCAGTAAGCATAAATCAACAGCCCAGAGTGTGCTGACATAATGCAAGAGGGGGATGAGAGCACTACACAACAAAATGAATAGCACTTGCCATCTTAATATATTTGTATTGCTTCTGTTATAGGGGGTAATTCCAAGTTGATCGAAGCAGGAATTTTGTTAGCAGTTGGGCAAAACCATGGGGGTAATTTCAAGTTGATCGCAGCAGGATTTTTGATAGCAACTGGACAAAACCATGTGCACTGCAGGGGAGGCAGATATAACATGTGCAGAAAGAGTTAGATTTGGGTATGGTATGTTCAATCTGCAATCTAAATTGCAGTGTAAAAATAAAGCAGCCAGTATTTACCCTGCACAGAAACAATATAACCCACCCAAATCTATCTCTCTCTGCACATGTTATATCTGCCTCCCCTGCAGTGCACATGGTTTTGCCCAGTTGCTATCAAAAATCCTGCTGCGATCAACATGGAATTACCCCCCATGTGCACTGCAGGGGAGGCAGATTTAACATGTGCAGAGAGAGTTAGATTTGGGTGTGGTGTGTTCAATCTGCAATCTAATTTGCAGTGTAAAAATAAAGCAGCCAGTATTTACCCTGCACAGAAACAAAATAACCCACCCAAATCTAACTCTTCCTGCACATGTTATATCTGCCTCCCCTGCAGTGCACATGGGCCCTCATTCCGAGTTGTTCGCTCGCCAGCCGCTTTTCGCAGCAGTGCACACGCTAAGCCGCCGCCCTCTGGGAGTGAATCTTAGCTTAGCAGAATTGCAAACGAAAGATTCGCAAAATTGCGAATAGAAATTTCTTAGCAGTTTCTGAGTAGCTTGAGACTTACTCTACCACTGCGATCAGTTTAGTCAGTTTCGTTCCTGTTTTGACGTCACAAACACACCCAGCGTTCGCCCAGGCACTCCCCCGTTTCTCCAGCCACTCCCGCGTTTTTCCCAGAAACGGCAGCGTTTTTCCACACACACCCATAAAACGGCCAGTTTCCGCCCAGAAACACCAACTTCCAGTCAATCACACTCCGATCACCAGAACGAAGAAAAAACCTCGTAATGCCGTGAGTAAAATACCAAACTTCTTAGCAAATTTACTTGACGCAGCCGCAGTGCGAACATTGCGCATGCGCAGTTAGCGGAAAATCGCACCGATGCGAAGGAAAATAACGAGCGAACAACTCGGTATGAGGGCCTATGTGCATAATAATGTAATAGGATTCTGCTGATTAAAATGATATGCAGCATGCCTATATTCTGTGTGTAATAGCTGCTCTATCTGCATCCAAAATGCCACGTAGCATAGCATATTTTTATGCAAATACTGTGACAGTCACACACAGAATATAGCCATGCTGCATATCATTTTAATCAGTAGAAGCTGCTTGTGCATCCTATTGCATTATTGTGTGTCTAAGACGTGGAAAAAAACTACAAACAAGCGCTCGCTGCTACCGAGTCATACTGCACTTATACTTTATGTGTAACGTGACTTGTAGCGCATGAGGCAAAGATGTAAGAGGACACATCTGTATATACAGGATGGCACTGTAGGCAAGCTGCATAGGAGACAAATTGGGCGCATAGGAAACCAGGCTGGAACTGGCTGGGCTGGAAGCCATGCTGGAACTGGCAATGCTTGATGCTGGGCTGGATTGGACTAGATTTGAAATACTAGACTGGACTGGAACCAGATGACATGAACTGGCCTAGAACAAGATGCTGAACTGGACTTGAAACTGATGACTGAATTGTACTGGAACCAGATGTCTGAACTAGATTGGAATCGGATGATGAACCAGACTGGAACCGAATGGCTGAATCAGACTGGAACTAGATGGCTGAACCGAACTGGAACTGGAATGCTAACAGCAGGAACTAGGCAGGAACAACTGAGTAGTCTGCAGACCGCAAGGGACTAGGGGGTAAATTTACAAAGAGTCAAGTTTGGGTGAGATTACAAATCACTCATAATTGCCCCTTATCACCCCTAATTGTCATAACAAAAATCACCCATTTAATACCAAGCATTTTCACTTGCATCTTTATCTTTCGATGTTTTATGTTGTGGATTTTTTACGTGTACGATTTGTGTCGATTTTGCTATGTTTACATGGGATCTCGCTTCAGAAGTCACATTTGAATGCACTATAATTCACAGTAGAATGTCTCAGAAGTCACACGAAAACACAAAGCAAATCATGCATCAATTTGCACACAAGTCGCACCTCTAATTCCACCACAAGTCATACCTTAACTCACGTCACAAGTTGCCGAAAATTGGCAAAATGCTCAAACACATTCTGCTTGGTCAAAAAATACACATGCTACAGTTACATTCTGTCATACCGCCGCAGCCGGGTGCGCTGGGTTTCCCGGCGGCCGTCCCCGCGGGTGGTCTCCGGGTCTCGGGGCTCCGGTGGCGCTGGTCCCGGCAGGCATTCGGGGGGCGGGCGTCGCGGGTGCGTCCGGCGTCCACGGAGGACGCGTGGGCGGGTGACATCATCGGCGGTCCCCGCCAATCAGATAGAGGTGGGGAGTTCAAATTCAGACGCCGGGCAGAGCTCCGGCGCCTGAGTATCATCTCTTTTCGTAGAAGTGAAAACTCCAGTGCTCTAGTATTCTAAAGGTATTTTCCTACCTCTGCTGCACGGACTCCTGTGCTTCCAGCTTCCAGTGTTCCAGCATTCAGTGTGCTCCTACCTCTGCTGCACAGACTCTTCTGCTCCCAGCTTCCTGTGCTCCAGCATTCAGTGTGCTCCTCTGCTGCACGGACTTCTGTGCTCCCAGCATCCGTGTGTTTCTGCAACACTCACAAGCATCAGTCACCGTGTTTCTGCAACGCTCACAAGCATCAGTCACTGTGTGTTTCTGCAACGCTCACAAGCATCAGTCACCGTATGCTTCTGCAAACACTCACAAGCATCAGGCACCGTGTGTTTCTGCAACGCTCACGAGCATCGGTCACCGTGTGCTTCTGCAAACGCTCTCAAGCATCAAGCACCGTGTGCTTCTGCAACGCTCACAAGCAATAGTCAGCGTGTGCTTCAACATCACTCACAGTATTCATTAGCACCGTTCTCAAGTCCTTGTCTTTCAGGTGGATTTCAGTATCTGTCACGAATCTTGCCTGCCGCAAAATCCTGCATGAAGAAAACCTACATCCGGCCATCTCTACTTCGACCCAGCTGTGGTTCCCCTTCCCGGTCATCGGAAGAACCCCCGAGTTCACAATACCCTCAACCCAGGTCAGTGATAGTATACTCAGGCCACATGGATCCGGGGCATCGGAACACAGAGTCGAGCGCCATCCAAAATTTGGCAGAGTCAGGAGGTGGCACAGGGCCAGGTGGTGCAGTATCTCCAGGAATTGTCTGGTTGATTGGATCAAATTCAAGCATTCTTAGCTTCAGTAATTCTGGTTTCAGTTCCCGTAACTGCTCCAGTTGCTGTTTCCAGTAATGTCCAACCTTCGGCCGGTACCAGGTCACGCCGTCAGCTTCCTACTCCTTCCCGCTATAATGGGAATCCAAAGAATTACCGTGTTTTTTTAAACCAGTGCGAGGTGCACTTCGAGCTTCTCTCACATAATTTTCCTACGGATCGGTCTAAAGTGGCGTATATTATTTCCCTGCTCGAAGGCTCAGCGTTGGATTGGGTGTCTGCGTTATGGGAACGATCTGATCCCGTGGTTACCAACTACACCAATTTCATCACGCCCTTTCGAAGAATCTTCGATGAGCCTGGCAGGATGACCACTGCTTCTTCCGACTTGCTCCGTGTCCGTCAGGGCTCCCGCTCCGTGGGTCAGTACATGGTTCATTTCCAGACCATTGCCTCTGAACTTCGCTGGAATAATGACGCCCTGAGGGCTGCCTTCTGGAACGGTCTCTCCGACCGGCTGAAAGATGAGTTGGTCACTAGGGATCTGCCGGAGAAGAGTTGATCTCCCTCTGCGTCAAGGTGGATCTTCGGATGCAGGAGCGTGGAGGAGAACGTAGTCGTTCAGATCGTTCCAGATTCCGGTTTCCTCCTCCTAGGCCAGTGGCTGTACCTAGTCCGGACGAACCCATGCAAATTAACTGGTCCCGACTGTCTCCGGAGGAACGACAGCGTCGTCGTGAGGGTAACCTTTGCCTTTACTGTGGAGCCGCAGATCATTTCCTCAAGTTTTGTAAATCCCGACCGGGAAACGGACAGGCCTAGCTTGTTCCGGAGGAGTCAAGTTGGGGGTCACGTCCAAATCTTCTCCGACTTTGGATTGCTTACTTTCCGTATCTTTGTTCTCCAAGTCAGTTGCCACATCTTTTAATGCCCTATTGGACTCTGGGGCTGCTGGGAATTTTGTTTCTTTCTCCTGTGCCCAAAGTCTGGATCTAAAGTTGCAGTCTATCAAACGGCCTATTTCATTGACTGCTATCAATGGTACCAGAATATCCAATGGCCTCATTACATATCGCACAGAGCCCGTTAGGCTGCAGGTCGGAGCTCTACATCAAGAACATCTTGAGTTCCTAGTGATTCCGGAGATGCCTCACGATCTTGTCCTCAGGTTGCCTTGGCTCAAAACTCATAATCCCCACGTCGACTAGAAGTCTTCACAAATTCTGTCTTGGAGTTCATTCTGTCTCACTAATTGCCTTACTCCCGTCTGTCCGCTCCGTGCATCTTCTAGGTCGGACGAGGAGCTCATTCCGGAGGCTTATCGGGAGTTCACGGATGTGTTCTCTGAGCAGGCGGCTGATCAATTACCACCCCATAGACCTTGGAACTGCCCCATTGACCTCATCCCAGGGAAGATGCCGCCTCGGGGTCGCACTTACCCCCTGTCTCTACCTGAGACCCAAGCTATGTCGGACTTATATATCCAATCTTCTTAAGGGATTTATTCGCCCCTCTGTCTCTCTGGCTGGAGCAGGTTTCTTTTTCGTGAAGAAGAAAGACGGGGGGTTAAGACCATGTATCGATTATCGCGGCCTAAACGATATCACCATCAAAAATAAATATCCCTTGCCGATAATCACAGAGCTATTTGATAGAGTGCGCAGAGCCCACGTTTTTTCAAAGCTCGACTTGAGAGGAGCCTATAATCTTATACGTATCCGACAGGGGGACGAATGGAAGACCACCTTCAATACCCGAGATGGGCATTACGAATATCTGGTAATGCCGTTTGGCCTTAGCAATGCTCCTGCCGTTTTCCAGGGATTCGTTAACGAAATCTTCTGAGACATGTTATACCAAAGTGTAGTAGTGTATTTAGACGACATTCTGATTTTTTCCAAAAATCTTGCAGAACACAGGACACAGGTCAAAGAGGTACTTCTCCGATTACGAAAGAATCGTCTCTACGGCAAGATTTCCAAATGCACCTTTGAGGTATCGTCAATTCCGTTCCTCGGCTATGTCATCTCGGGTACGGAGGTTCGCATGGATCCAGAGAAACTCACAGCCATTCGTGATTGGACTCAGCCTCTCTCTTTGAAAGCAGTACAAAGGTTCTTGGGCTTTGCAAACTACTACAGGAAATTCATTAGGGGTTTTTCCACCATTGTTGCACCCATTACCGCATTGACCAAAAAGGGTTCCGACCCGAGTTTGTGGTCTTCCGAAGCCGTGGAAGCTTTCACCCGGTTGAAATCAGCTTTTGTGTCAGCTCCGGTACTCCAACAACCAAATTTCGAAGAACCGTTCTTCCTGGAGGTCGATGCTTCCTCAGTCGGAGTCGGAGCCGTTCTTTCCCAGTATTCTTCGGACAAGAAATTGCATCCATGTGGTTTCCATTCTCATAAGTTCTCACCTGCTGAGCAAAACTAAACTATTGGAGATCAGGAACTTTTGGCAATAAAATCCGCCTTGGAAGAATGGAGATACTTGTTAGAAGGTGCCAAACATCTGATTACTATTTACACTGATCACAAGAACTTGTTGTACATCAAGACCGCACAATGCTTGAATCCCCGTCAGGCCAGATGGGCACTCTTCTTTACTCGATTGTCTTTTGTTATTAAGTACCGGGCCGGGACTTTCAATACAAAAGCTGACGCTCTGTCTCGTTCCCTAACTGCCTCAGATGAAGAGAATTCCTTTGAAAGAAGTCTAATTCTCAGTCTTTTTCCATTTCCGCTGCTTCCACTTCTCTAGATCCTCCTCCTGGAAGAATGTCAGTACCAGTTGAATTCCGACCAAGAATACTACAGTAGGCCCATATCTCCAAGTTCTCCGGTCATCCGGGAGTCCAAAAAATGTTCGAATTCCTGCGAAGGTCTTACTGGTGGAATACCATGTGTTAGGTGCCGCGGTCCACGGCACCGCTCGGTCTGTTTCCGAGCGACGTTCACGGCCGCCGCACCTCCTTCCCTGCCCGCCCGGCGCCTAGCAACGCTGGGACGCCGTGCGCGCTGAGCCGCCGGGTCCCTAGCAATGCTAGGACGCCATGCGCGTTGAGCCGCCGGGTCCCTAGCAACGCTAGGATGCCATGCGCGCTTAGCCGCCGGACCCTTAGCAACGGGGACGTCACTGACTACCGCGTTCCCCGTTGCTTCCTGCCAATCATTACACCTGTTAGCTCTGGTCGTGCAGCAGGGCAGCTGCACGACATAACTAATCAGGCTTCGCTGCAGCTATTGGAGGGTTCCCTGTCAAATTCTCCCTCACTACCTGGCACAGACGCCGGTGATAGCTTCCTGTATGCTGTTCCTGCCTGGTAACGTCTGTTCCTGGTTTAGCTGTATCTGGTCGATCCTGCTCCCTGTGCTCCCGTGTCCTGGAGTTCTGAAGCCGGTCCTGGGAATCCTTCCTGTCCAAATGAACCTGTTGCAGTCATCCGTGGGTTCTCGTTACTTGGGGTTCTCTCCCGGTTTGTGAGTAGCGGCTTCTGACGCGAGTTGCGGCCTAGGCCGCTTAATCCTTGTATTACCTCTGTGTTGGTGGTTTTTGCGGAGGTTTCTGCTTTTCACTGTCCTCCCCAGAACTCGGCTGTGCCGTGTGGGGGAACGGACAGTGGTATCTTTTGTTGTTCTTTTCCTTTGGCGGCGTGCCGCACATATATTCAGTTTCAGGGTAGTTAGTAGCCCCTAGCTTCTGTTTGTTTTAGTTAGAGGTCCCCTTGTTATTATCCTGTCTCGGTTCACGCTTTGTCTCACGCTAAGATCTGGGGGCATCGGAGTTGGGCAGACCTAATCCGCCCTTCAAACGCGGCTGCCGTGGGCCCAAGAAACTATAGTCACTCAGGCGTGAATTGACCACACGGGTAAGACAACGGAGGTAGGGTGCTAGGGGCTATTCTCGTGCCACTCCTTAGTTCAGCGTCGCGTCCTGGTGCTCTGGACTCACCTCGCAACATCTCTCCAGTTCTGAGCATCAGGAACGTAACACCATGAGAAGGGATATACAGGATTATGTTAGTTCTTGTCCTCAATGCACACAGCACAAAATTCCTCGTCTGCCTCCTGCTGGATTGCTTCGTCCTCTGTCCATTCCAAAAAAAACCTGGACCCATATTTCTATGGACTTCATTACCCAGTTGCCCCACTCCAAAGGTTACAATACCATCTGGGTGATTGTCGACCGTTTTTCGAAGATGGCACACTTTGTTCGGTTGACAGGTCTACCGACAGCTCCCAAACTGGCTCTGCTATTTATCCGGGAGCACTTTCGGCTACATGGCTTACCTCTGGAGGTGGTCTCAGATCGATGGGTACAGTTCACTGCCAGGTTTTGGAGGGCTCTCTGTTCTGCCTTACGAATTAAACTCAAATTCTCGTCTGCCTATCATCCCCAAACAAATGGGCAAACCGAACGAGTCAACCAGGATTTGGAGACTTTTCTCCGTGTTTATCTCTCTCCTTCACAGGACGACTGGGTGGAACTGTTACCCTGGGCAGAGTTTGCCCATAACCATTTATTTCATTCCTCCACTGGCGAAGCTCCGTTCTTCATCAATTACGGGTTCCATCCACGGGTTCCAGAATTACCAATCCTTCCGTCGGAGGAGGTTCCGGCTGTAACTTCCACTTTACAACACTTCAGTCAAATTTGGAATAGGGTTCATGCTAACCTCAAGAAAATCTCCGTCCGATACAAAATCTTTGCGGACAAGAAACGGCGGGCCGCTCCTCAATACAAGGTTGGTGATAGAGTATGGCTCTCCACCCGCAACCTCCGTCTAAAAGTACCCACTATGAAATTTGCTCCAAGGTTCATTGGTCTTTACCCTGTTTTACAAGTCCTGAATCCTGTGGTCTGCAAATTGGGTTTGCCTCCTCACTTTCGTATACCAAATTCTTTCCATGTCTCTCTCCTTCGTCCTCTCATCTTAAATCGTTTCCATTCAGAGTCTTCTAGTCCAATCTCATTTGAGACTGAAACTGGAACGGAATTTGAGATCAAAACTATCCTGGACTCCCGTTACTATCACAAGAATTTACAATACTTGGTGGAATGGAAGGGTTATGGACCTGAAGAGAATAGTTGGATAAAGGCTTCTGAGGTCACTGCTCCCTGACTAATTCGGATCTTTCATTCTAGACATCCAACAAAACCAGGGAAGTGTCCAGAGGCCACTCCTAGAGGAGGGGGTACTGTCATACCGCCGCGGCCACCGCGCTTACCCCTCTGGGTGCGCTGGGTCTCCCGGCGGCCGTCCCCGCGGTTGGTCTCCGGGTCTCAGGGCTCCGGCGGCGCTGGTCCCGGCGGGCGTTCATGGGGCGGGCGTCGCGGGTGCGTCCGGCGTCCACGGAGGACATGTGGGCGGGCGACGTCATCGGCGCTCCCCGCCAATTCAGACGCCGGGCAGAGCTCCGGCGCCTGAGTATCATCTCTTTTCGTAGAAGTGAAAACTCCAGTGCTCTAGTATTCTAAAGGTATTTTCCTACCTCTGCTGCACGGACTCCTGTGCTTCCAGCTTCCAGTGTTCCAGCATTCAGTATGCTCCTACCTCTGCTGCACAGACTCTTGTGCTCCCAGCTTCCAGTGCTCCAGCATTTAGTGTGCTCCTACCTCTGCTGCACAGACTCTTGTGCTCCCAGCTTCCAGTGCTCCAGCATTTAGTGTGCTCCTACCTCTGCTGCACAGACTCTTGTGCTCCCAGCTTCCTGTGCTCCAGCATTCAGTGTGCTCCTCTGCTGCACGGATTTTTGTGCTCCCAGCATCCGTGTGTTTCTGCAACACTCACAAGCATCAGTCACCGTGTGTTTCTGCAACGCTCACAAGCAACAGTCACCGTATGCTTCTGCAAACGCTCACAAGCATCAGGCACCGTGTGTTTCTGCAACGCTCACGAGCATCGGTCACCGTGTGCTTCTGCAAACGCTCTCAAGCATCAAGCACCGTGTGCTTCAACATCACTCACAGTATTCACCAGCACCGTTCTCAAGTCCTTGTCTTTCAGGTGGATTTCAGTATCCGTCACGAATCTTGCCTGCCGCAAAATCCTGCATGAATAAAACCTACATCCGGCCATCTCTACTTCGACCCAGCTGTGGTTCCCCTTCCCGGTCATCGGAAGAACCCCCGAGTTCACAATACCCTCAACCCAGGTCAGTGATACATCCCATGTTGTTCTAAAATGCCCTCACATCACTGGAAACGTGTATTGGTGGCATTTGTTGTGGAGTGATAGTTGACGTATTTTCACGGAGTTTGAAGAAAAGAGTTGCCTATTGTTTTCTGTACTCATTGAATGGGACTGTAAGTTGTCTTGTCATTTTCTGTTGTCTTGGTCAGTTTAAAAGTGTGTCTTATTTTTGTCCTGTCATTTTAAGTTTTGGCTTTTCATTATTAGTGAGTGTCTGTGGTGTGTGAGTGTGTGTGTGTGTGTGTGTGTGTGTGTGTGTGTGTGTGTGTGTGTGTGTGTGTGTGTGTGTGTGTGTGTGTAGGGTATTTTTTATATTTTCTTTGATCAGTGTTAAGTGTTTTATGCTCTGATGGTGGAGAGTGGGAACAGGAGGGCTGATGAGATTGGAAACATGAGGGGTGAGGAGTTGCTCTCTAATTTGGAGGAGGTGTCTGTGCAGCAGCCTGTGGGTTGAGGAGGATGAGGAGGATGATGATGAATCTGTGTCTGTGGGCAAGGCAAAGAGTGGGAGCAATGTCCAGTTCACAAGTGAAGAGAATGTGGCCCTGGTCAAGTGAGTTATGCGCCATTATGACATCCTGTTTGGCCACTTCTCTTCTAGAACCACAAGAAGGCTGCTTTATGGAGCAAGATTTTGGATGAGGTGAACTAATTGGGCCCACTGAAGAGAAGTGTGTATGTGGCCAA
Organism: Pseudophryne corroboree; assembly: GCF_028390025.1. Lineage (NCBI taxonomy): Eukaryota > Metazoa > Chordata > Amphibia > Anura > Myobatrachidae > Pseudophryne > Pseudophryne corroboree. The sequence continues at coordinate 700,081,707 of NC_086445.1, forward strand.
GAAAGGTGTTAATGACATAAACTACTGGGTCATGAAAACGAGTTCCGTCTGATAGGCAGAGTAGCGCAGGCTCCCCCTTCCAGCAGCAGTGGCTGAGTATGATTATTCTACCAGAGGTGGTTGAGGTGCTCCATATGCACAACACAGATGCTTCTTCAAAACAGGGTGAGCATTTTCCTAATTATAACCTTTATCATGTTAGTTCAGTGTGACTGTTTTTGTAATAATTAACTGTACTTTATGGCAAATCTTAATAGTACTTTACAAATTGTAACGTGTTGTGTTGGTCTGCTCATGTCAGCAAGTTATGTTAGCAAATATATGTATCCAAGCAACATTTATTTTTGGTTTTGGTTTGTCTAACTTTACCTTTGTTACTATCAATGTTAAAGGGTTGGGGTTTTTTTTGACCCATCATAAAATAAGATTTTACTCACCGGTAAATCTATTTCTCGTAGTCCGTAGTGGATGCTGGGAACTCCGAAAGAACCATGGGGAATAGCGGGCTCCGAAGGAGGCTGGGCACTCTAGAAAGATTTATGACTACCTGGTGTGCACTGGCTCCTCCCACTATGACCCTCCTCCAAGCCTCAGTTAGGACACTGTGCCCGGACGAGCTGACATAATAAGGAAGGATTTTGAATCCCGGGTAAGACTCATACCAGCCACACCAATCACACCGTACAACTCGTGATACTATATCCAGTTTGACAGTATGAAAACAACTGAGCCTCTCAACAGATGGCTCATAACAATAACCCTTTAGTTAGCAATAACTATTTACAAGTACTGCAGACAATCCGCACTTGGGATGGGCGCCCAGCATCCACTACAGACTACGAGAAATAGATTTACCGGTGAGTAAAATCTTATTTTCTCTGACGTCCTAGTGGATGCTGGGAACTCCGAAAGGACCATGGGGATTATACCAAAGCTCCCAAACGGGCGGGAGAGTGCGGATGACTCTGCAGCACCGAATGAGAGAACTCAAGGTCCTCCTCAGCCAGGGTATCAAATTTGTAGAATTTTGCAAACGTGTTTGCCCCTGACCAAGTAACAGCTCGGCAAAGTTGTAAAGCCGAGACCCCTCGGGCAGCCGCCCAAGATGAGCCCACCTTCCCTGTGGAATGGGCTTTCACTGATTTAGGATGCGGCAGTCCAGCCGCAGAATGCGCCTGCTGAATCGTGTCACAGATCCAGCGAGCGATAGTCTGCTTAGAAGCAGGAGCACCCAGCCTGTTGGGTGCATACAGGATAAATAGCGAGTCAATTTTCCTGACTCTAGCTGTCCCGGAAACATAATTTTTCAAGGCCCTGACTACGTCCAGTAACTTGGAATCCTCCAAGTCCCTAGTAGCCGCAGGCACCACAATAGGTTGGTTCAAGTGAAAAGCTGATACCACCTTAGGGAGAAACTGGGGACGAGTCCTCAATTCTGCCCTATCCATATGGAAAATCAGATAAGGACTTTTATATGACAAAGCCGCCAAATCTGATACACGCCTGGCCGAAGCCAAGGCCAATAACATGACCACTTTCCGCGTGAGATATTTTAGATCCACGGTTGTTAGTGGTTCAAACCAATGTGATTTGAAGAAACTCAACACCACGTTGAGATCCCAAGGTGCCACTGGAGGCACAACCGGGGGCTGAATATGCAGCACTCCTTTTACAATGTCTGAACTTCAGGTACTGAAGCTAATTCTTTCTGGAAGAAAATCGACAGAGCCGAGATCTGTATCTTAATGGAGCCTAATTTTAGGCCCATAGACACTCCTGCTTGTAGGAAATGCAGAAATCGACCTAGTTGAAATTCCTCTGTTGGGGCCTTTTTTGGCCTCACACCAAGCAACATATTTCCGCCATATGCGGTGATAATGTTTTGCAGTTACATCTTTCCTGGCTTGAATCAACGTAGGAATGACTTCCTCCGGAATGCCCTTTTCCTTTAGGATCCGGCGTTCAACCGCCATGCCATCAAAACGTAGCCGCGGTAAGTCTTGGAACAGACAGGGCCCCTGCTGCAGCAGGTCCTGTCTGAGCGGCAGAGGCCATGGGTCCTCTGATATAATTTCTTGAAGTTCTGGGTACCAGGCTCTTCTTGGCCAATCCGGAACCACGAGTATCGTTCTCACTCCTCGCCTTCTTATTATTCTCAGTACCTTTGGTATGAGAGGCAGAGGGGGGAACACATAAACCGACTGGTACACCCACGGTGTTACCAGAGCGTCCACAGCTATCGCCTGAAGGTCCCTTGACCTGGCGCAATATCTTTTATAGCTTTTTGTTGAGGCGGGACGCCTTCATGTCCACCTGTGGCCTTTCCCAATGGTGTACAATCCTTTGGAAGACTTCTGGATGAAGTCCCCACTCTCTCGGGTGGAAGTCGTGTCTGCTGAGAAGATCTGCTTCCCAGTTGTCCACTCCGGGAATGAACACTGCTGACAGTGCTAACACATGATTTTCCGCCCATCGGAGAATCCTTGTGGCTTCTGCCATCGCCATCCTGCTTCTTGTGCCGCCCTGTTGGTTTACATGGGCGACTGCCGTGATGTTGTCTGATTGGATCAGGACCGGCTGGTTTTGAAGCAGAGGCCTTGCCTGACTCAGGGCATTGTAAATGGCCCTCAGTTCCAGAATATTTATGTAGGGAAGTCACCTGACTTGACCAAAGTCCCTGGAAGTTTCTTCCCTGTGTGACTGCCCCCCAGCCTCAAAGGCTGGCATCCATGGTCACTAGGACCTAGTCCTGTATGTCGAACCTGCGGCCCTCTTGAAGATGGGCACTCTGCAGCCACTACAGTAGAGATACCCTGGTCCTTGGAGACAGGGTTATCAGCCGATGCATCTGAAGATGTGATCCGGACCACTTGTCTAACAGGTCCCCCTGAAAAGTTCTTGCATGGAACCTGCCGAATGGGATTGCTTCGTAGGAAGCTATCATTTTTCCCAGGACTCGCGTGCAATGATGCACCGATAACTGTTTTGGCTTTAGGAGGTCTCTGACTAGAGATGACAGCTCCTTGGCTTTCTCCTCCGGGAGAAACACTTATTTCTGGTCTGTGTCCAGAACCATCCCCAGGAACAGTAGACGTGTCGTAGGAACCAGCTGTGACTTTGGACTGTTTAGAATCCAACCGTGCTGTTGTAGCACTTTCCAAAATAGTGCTACCCCGACTAGCAACTGCTCCTTGGACCTCGCCCTTATAAGGAGATTGTCCAAGTACGGGATAATTAAAAACTCCCCTTTTTCGAAGGAGTATCATCATTCCGGCCATTACCTTGGTAACACCCTCGGTGCCATGTACAGTCCAAACGGCAGAGTCTGGACTTGGTAATGGTAATCCTGTACCACAAATCCGAGGTACTCCTGGTGAGGATAGTAAATGGGGACATGCAGGTAAGCATCCTTGATGTCCCGGGATACCATGTAATCCCCCTCGTCCAGGCTTGCAATAACCGCCCTGAGCGATTCCATCTTGAACTTGAATTTTTTTATGTATGTGTTCAAGGATTTTAAATATAAAAAAGGGTCACACCGAACCATGCGGTTTCGGTACCCCAAACCGTGTGGAATAGTAACCCCGTCCTTGTTGAAGTAGGGGCACCTTAAGTATTACCTGATGGGAATACAGCTTATTAATTGCCTCTAGCACAGCCTCCCTGCCTGAGGGAGTTGTCGGCAAGGCATATTTGAGGAAACGGCGGGGGGAAGACATCTCGAATTCCAGCTTGTACCCCTGAAATACTACTTGAATGAAACAGGGATCCACCTGTGAGCGAGCCCACTGATCGCTGAAATTTTTGAGACGACCCCCCACCGTACCTGGCTACACCAGTGGAGCCCCCGCGTCATGCTGTGGACTCAGAGGAAGCGAGAGAAGAATTATGATTCTGGGAACAGGCTGACTGGTGCAGCTTTTTCCCTCTTCCCTTGTCTCTGTACAGAAAGGAAGCGCCTTTGACCTGCTTGCTTTTCTGAAGCCGAAAGGACTGTACCTGATAATACAGTGCTTTCTTAGTCTGTGAGGAAAACTGAGGTAAAAATATTTCTTCCCAGCTGTTGCTGCGGATACGAGGTCCCAGAGACCATCCCCAAATAATTCCTCACCCTTATAAGGCAGAATCTCTATGCGCCTTTTAAAGTCAGCATCACCTGTCCAGTGACAGGTCTCTAATACCCTCCTGACAGAATGGACATTACATTCATTTTGGATGCCAGCCGGCAAAATATCCCTCTGTGCATCCCTCATATATAAGACGACGTCTTTAATATGTTCTCATGTTAGCAAACTAGTATGTTTGACAGGGTCACCGACCACGCTGCAGCAGCACGCTCTGCAGGTTTTAGTCTAGTACCTGAGTGTGTAAATACAGACTTCAGGATAGCCTCCTGCTTTTTATCAACAGGTACCTTCAAAGTGGCCGTTCCTAAAACGGCAGTGCCACCTATTTTGACAACCGTGTGAGTGCCTTATCCACCCTAGGGGATATCTCCCAGCGTAACTTATCCTCTGGCGGGAAAAGGTACGCCATCAGTAACTTTTTATCAGGGGGAACCCACGCTTTTCACACACTTCATTCATTCATCTGATGGGGGAACAAAACACTGCCTGCTTTTTCTCTCCAAACATAAAAACCCATTTTTAGAGGTTAATGTCAGAAATGTGTAACACATTTTTTATTGCCGGGATCAAGTCACGGATGTTCCTAGTGGATTGTGTATATGTCTCAACCTTGTCGACACTGGAGTCAGACTCCGTGTCGACATCTGTGTCTGCCATCTGAATGAGCGGGCGTTTTTGAGCCCCTGATGGCCTTTGAGACGCCTGGGCAGGCGCGGGCTGAGAAGCCGGCTGTCCCACAGCTGTTACGTCATCCACCCTTTTATGTAAGGAGTTGACACTGTCGGTTAATACCTTTCACCTAACCATCCACTCTGGTGTCGGCCCCACAGGGGGCGACATCACATTTATCGGCATCTGCTCCGTCATTATATAAGCCTCCTCCTCAAACATGTCGACACAGCTGTACCGACACACCGCACACACACAGGGAATGCTCTGACTGAGGACAGGACCCCACAAAGCCCTTTGGGGAGACAGAGAGAGAGTATGCCAGCACACACCAGAGCGCTATATAATGTGGGGATTAACACTATAACTGAGTGAATTTCCCCCCATAGCTGCTTGTATATACAATATTGCGCCTAAATTTAGTGCCCCCCCTCTCTTTTTAACCCTTTGAGCCTGAAAACTACAGGGGAGAGCCTGGAGAGCTTTCTTCCAGCTGCACTGTGAAGAGAAAATGGCGCCAGTGTGTCTGAGGGAGATAGCTCCGCCCCTTTTCCGCGGCCTATTCTCCCGCTTTTTTCTGGATTCTGGCAGGGGTATTTACCACATATATAGCCTCTGGGGCTATATATTGTGGTATTTTTGCCAGCCAAGGTGTTTTTATTGCTGCTCAGGGCGCCCCCCCCAAGCGCCCTGCACCCTCAGTGACCGGAGTGTGAAGTGTGTATGAGGAGCAATGGCGCACAGCTGCAGTGCTGTGCGCTACTTTGGTGAAGACTGATGTCTTCTGCCGCCGCTTTTCCGGACCTCTTCTTGCTTCTGGCTCTGTAAGGGGGACGGCGGCGCGGCTCCGGGACCGAACACCAAGGACTGGGCCTGCGGTCGATCCCTCTGGAGCTAATGGTGTCCAGTAGCCTAAGAAGCCCAAGCAAGCAGGCGAGTTCGCTTCTTCTCCCCTTAGTCCCTTGCTGCAGTGAGTCTGTTGCCAGCAGGTCTCACTGAAAATAAAAAACCTAAATCTATACTTTCTTTCTAAGGGCTCAGGAGAGCCCCTAGTGTGCATCCATCCTCGGCCGGGCACAAAATCTAACTGAGGCTTGGAGGAGGGTCATAGTGGGAGGAGCCAGTGCACACCAGGTAGTCATAAATCTTTCTAGAGTGCCCAGCCTCCTTCGGAGCCCGCTATTCCCCATGGTCCTTTCGGAGTTCCCAGCATCCACTAGGACGTCAGAGAAAATGCATTACAACTCAAGGACCATCCGCAAAATAATGAACATTAGCCCTATACATAGTTAAGTTACATGTCTGCTTCAGTAATGGTTAGCCCAATGTACATTGTTTGCTGTTCACTGTCGGCATCACCATTCAGGAGTAGGGAGGAGCTGCACCTGGAAGGCTAACACACACCTCCATATGCGCAGCTATTTGGTGAGTATCTACAAAGAAGAAAGGAGGCTTAGTGGTGTATTCAATAAGAGTCAGAAGCTGCCGTATTGTCGGAAAGACTGCAACTTCCGAATGATTTCGGTCGGAAGGGGTTCCAACCTATTCAATAGGGGCTGATTTTTTCGGACAAGTTGGGAATTCCCGAATTGTTGAAAAACACGTGGATCAGTGGAATAGCCGCCGATCCGCATGCACCTGTCGGAAACGGGGCCAAATCCGACAGGATTTGGACCCATTTCCGACAACCTCAATCCGACTTTAAAAAAAAGTCAGATTGAGGTGAGGAGGCAGGGGAGCGGGTCGAGGCAGGGAGAGAGTGCTTACCTCCTGGCACGGCTCCCTTCGGCATGTCCCTCCAGCGGCTCCCTCTGGCGGCTTCCTCCAGCGGCTCCCTGAGAAATCACATACGGGGAGCTGCTGACAGCAGCAGCAGGGACAAGGCACAGGGAATGGCCAAATCCGACAGTCGGATTTGGCCTCTCATTGAATAGGACATGTCGGATCCATTCCGACAAATGCATGTTGGAATGGATCTGACTCTTATTGAATACACCCCTTAGCATGTTATCTTTCAGTCACTTGTGTTTTTAAGCACTTTTGATTACACAAACTTCTGGTGACATGTCTGAAGGGAGAGAACAATTTTCAAAGTTCCACAGTGGAGTAGCTTCAGTAGGGCAAATTTCTGTAAATAATGTTGTTAAAAAACAGTATTCTTGACAAATGTGTATAATAAGCAATATGTTTGTTATGATAAACTCCAGAATTGTTCTTGTTTTGAATGATGAATACTCCATCATACTTCATCATGTTTTCATTTGTACCAAAAAACAAAACCTCTGCATATTGGAGTGGCAAACTGTTTTGTTGGTATTGGTGAAAATGTCTGACATTTATTAGAAGGGTATGGGTCGTTGGGTCGACAGTCATTAGGTCAACAGTCATTAGGTCGACCACTATTTGTCGACATGCATTAGGTCGACATAGTCATTAGGTCGATAGGTCAAAAGGTCGACATGAGTTTTTTTTTTTTAGTTTTTTTGGTGTCGTTTTCTTCGTAAAGTGACGGGGACCCCAATTAGTGCACCATGTCCTCACTTCGCTCGCCATGCTTCGGGCAAGCTGCCTCACTCCGCTACCGCTACGCTCGGCACAGGTTACCATTCCCAATTGTAGTCCACGTGGATCATAAAGTATGAAAAAGTCCAAAAATTTTAAACCAATGTGAAAAACTCATGTCGACCTTTTGAACAGTTGACCTAGTACATGTCGACCTAATGACCCTGTCGACCTAATGCATGTCGACCAATAGTGGTCGACCTAATGACTGTCAACCTAATGACCGTATCCCTTTCAGAAATGTTGGGATCATGTCCACGAGTTTAGAGGCATAAACCAACTCAAACATGGCCTTTCAAGATAATTTATTATGACTCATTGAAACCCAGAACAACATTCTCAGGGGCAATAATGAAAATATGGGTTCATAAGAGAAATCATTTTTTGGTTTCCTCCCTGAGGCCTCAAGTACCAGTTGTAGTGCCAACCCCTCTCCTGCAACCAATGCCACCCAGACATGGGACCTGCATGAGAGGTGGTCCTCAGCCTCCCCTAGCCAACCGCCTAAAAGGGGTAGATCCAAGTAATTATAAAACAATATAATACAGTTATTGGTTTTGTTTACAAATTTATTTAAGCATCATTAATTTACGTATATGCTTAAACCAAGCACTTTATATTATTTTCTTTTGTGATTCCTTAAAAAACTATTGTTGAATTTGTGATTTTGAAAAAAAAGTTATTGATTTTATATTTCTCCTGTATTTTTGTATGCTGTAAAAAACACTGTTGCGTGATTTTGTCACCTGTACACTATTTCTATGGTTACAAAATGTGAATGTGAGTTTTGATTGAGGCCTATATCTGCCTTATAAACTTCAGCACCACTTTAATGTCAAAACACTAACAGTTTAATCTGGTGTGTTAAAATGATAACCCCAAATAAACCAGTTTTTTGTTTCCTTGAAATTATTTGTTAGTGTAAAGCCTGTTCATATGCACTTACAGTAGTTAATAGGAAACATAATAAACCTTAGAAGTTTTCTTCTTCTTTTTTGAAGGGGGAGAGGTACAAATATGAAAATACACTAATATACTAGTGAAAGTGTATGGGCCAAATACAGTCACATACTTCATCTGAAAGTGTCATGTGTAATGTTAAGCACTAGGGCATAAATGGTATGCACCTGAACTATAAGCTTAATTTATGAAGGGCATTACCTGTGTTGCTTTTGCTAGGGTAAGTAGTTAACCACAGGTGAGGTGAAACATTAATTTACAGTGAAAAGAAGACACACATATGTTAACAGTTTGTGGAATGAGTTAATTGTGCAGGAGGGTGAGTATTTTGTAAAGTTTTGGCATACACATTTTTTGTGTAATATGTTTACTGTGCAGTACTGTAGCTGGCTATCACTGAAACCCTAACTTGCCTCCCAATCTCTGTGCTCACAGAGTCAGCAGATGAAACCCCTGCCTGCTTTATGCACATTGCATAATCCAGCAGAGGTGGTTAATTATGGCACAGATTATGCAAAACACAGCAGCAGCACACAAAGTCACAGATCTTATCAATGTCACTACAAGACAATGGAATCTAGATTGCAATAGCCCAAATACATGTTCTATCACCGATTCAATGGATTTATGTGCATCATTTTACTTGTTTTCTGCAGGACTATCAGGAAGCAATAATGGAGTAAGAAGCCAGGAGAAACATCCATACCCTGAGTCCCCTGTAATGCTCAAAAAGAAGGTTAGCATGACAATATTTGCAGGTGTGTACTGAGGAAATAACCAAAGCAATGTGTACTAACCAATCAGCCACCCCTCCGGTATTTGTTCCACCTCAAACTTAGCACACAGGGATGACTGACTGAGGATAAAGAAATCTTGGCATGAGCCAGGATAGCTGACCACAACACTCATGATTCTTTGGTTTGCATCACAAATTGCACATTGATGGAATAGGTCTGGCAGTGATTTAAGAACACTGGTGCTCTTGCCCTAGGTGGTATGAGCTCAATGTGCATGCAGTCTATATCACCTAGGACAGTTGGCATGTCTGCGATCCTATAAAAAGCCAACTTGACATCATGCCACTGTGACTCTTAGCAAGGGAAGCATATGTATGTGCTGGAGATGGTCTTGACTGCATCAAGAACTTGACCCAGGTAGCATGAGAAGATGGTGCAGAACACCCAGCAGTTTGTGTAAGGCTGATAAGGCTTGGAGCCATGCAGTGTCTGGCTCAAGCTGAGCTTTGAACAGGTCATTCAGGTGCATTCAGTTGTTGCAATTGAAGTGGAACATATGAATGACCTCATCATTTGAGAATGAATTTAGGTTCACCAACCCACGGAAGAACTTGTAGGCTCTGCAGCACCCATACCTACTGGTTCCTCTGTTCTGCTTCTTGCTACTGGGCCCTTTCAGTCAGCTGGTGCAGGCCACATAAAATCAGTGACTAGCTCCAGGATAGATCATAAATAAACTCAGTCATGGTTGAGAGCAGAAAGTGAGTGTTGCAGGTGACTTGGTGTGCTTTTATTAGTATTCTGATTGGTTTACCCATAACCAAAATTGTTTTTACATGTTGCTTCTTGGAAGTGGTGCATTGAGGTGCAATTTTGGTGGATCGCTTCACGGTTTTCACATGTCAACGCTCAAAAAAATCAGTGCATTCATTTTGTGCATTGAGGTGCGAATTTGTGAGCATTTGCAAAGGTGAATCTCAGTAAATATGTGATTTTCACTGATACCAATGTTATTTTGACAATGTTTGTTTCAATGATGATTTGCCGTGATTTGGAGTGCAACGTTGCATTTGACATGCGACCTATATGCGAATTAATCCTTAGTAAAATCTAATTTGCAAAATTGCAGCTTTTTCACCAAAAAACCCTGCAATCGACCAAAAATCGACCTTTAGAAAACGTATCCCAGTTTGGGTCTGGAAGAGCAACATTACACTAGAAACTGGACGGTGCTCAAGAAGTTCTTTTATAGGGCTGGCTGTCTTCCAATTGGATGCTGTGATCAGCTGAGCAGGAGCAGTACTATGACTAACAGCTAATGAACAGGTGACTGAATCCAATATGGCAGCTCCCATATGCCAGTTCTGGAGGAAATTCCAGCATGGAGACAGACTGGGTAGCATAATGCAGGAAGGCCTAACCCTGACTGAGGCTGCAGACCTCTTAAACAAGAGGGAAAGACAGCGATGAGGCAGGTAACTGACACTAACTGTCCAAAGCATAACAGTACACCCCCCCCCCCCACTTCCTCCTTTGAGGGTTGACTCTGGACACATCTTGGCCTTCAAAGGAGATTTGGCATCAAAGTTACAAATCAAGCATCTAACACGTACATCAGTGATATTAATCCAGGTCCTTTCTTTGGGTGGGATGTAGTGTACTATCAGTATTCTGAATGCCGGGATCCTGACTGTCGAGAATGCCGACAGCTGCACCAAGGCTATTCCCACTCGTGGGTGTCCACGACACCCATAGAGTGGGAATAGAACCTGTGGTGAGTGCAGTGAGCCACTGAGCCCACAAGGGGCATTCTAGCACTCACCCTGCTGTCGGCATTCTGGTGGCCGGGATCCTGTGGTCGGTATTCTGACCTCTGGGATCCCAACCGCCGGGATTCCATACTCAACCCCTTTGGGCCCATATCCTCTCCAATCAATTAGATATTAAAATTTACTGTGCTGAATCCATGAATCCAGTATGTTCTCTACTTCATACTATACACCTCTCTGATTTTAACATTTAGACTTAGGGGGTGAAGAATGGAATCAATTCAGCACCAATGGTTTCAGCAGAGAAATATGGAATGAATTTGGAATACGAAGATAAGGAGGAAATTTGAGTTGGTATGCCACTGGATGAATGGCACATTCAATGAAGAAAGGACTAATGTACTGTAGCAAGGTGCGAAGTTCATGGTGGACACTCTAAGCCTCAAGTTGTGAGTAGAGAGCCAAACATGATCTCCTTGCTTAAGACTGGATATTGCATGCTGTTTGCAGGCAGAATTTTTGGTGTAATTGAAATAAGCCTTCATTAAAGAGGAGCAAACATTTTTGTCAAGGTTTAATGAACTGCCTAATGGTAGAGTCAGCTGTAGGAACATTATCTGGAGGAAGAGGCTGGAATTCAGGTACCCTTGGATGTAATCTGTAGACTGTGAAAAAGTTTGTGGATCAAGAAGAAGAATGGTGCAGATATTATGGGAGAAATCTGGGCAAGGTTGAAGTTCCTTTCAGTCATCTTGTGAAGAGGAGATAAAAGGATGAAGAAAATTTCCAGATCCTGATTCACCCTCTCTGTTTGACTGTTGGCCTGAAGGTGAAAGGAAGAGAAAAACTCAAGTGTTACTTGAAAGACTGAGCATAAATACCACCAGAACTTAGCCATGAACTGGATTCCACAATCAGATATGACTTAAGAAGGCAACCCATGGAGCCTAAAGATCTCTTGTATGAACTGTTGAGCCAGTTTATGTGCAGAAGGTAGTCTATAAAGAAGAATAAAGTGTACCATTTTAGAGAATTGGTCTTCTACAACCTAAATTATGTTAAAACTAGAGATGAGCGGGTTCGGATCCTCGGAATCCGAACCCCCCCCCCCGAACTTCAGCCTTTTTACACGGGTCCGAGGCAGACTCGGATCTTCCCGCCTTGCTCGGCTAACCCGAGCGCGCCCGAACGTCATCATCCCGCTGTCGGATTCTCGCGAGGCTCGTATTCTATCGCGAGACTCGGATTCTATATAAGGAGCCGCGCGTCGCCGCCATTTTCACACGTGCATTGAGATTGATAGGGAGAAGACGTGGCTGGCGTCCTCTCCATTAGAATAGATAGAGACACTTGAGTTGATTACTTAGTAATTTTGGGGAGCATTAGGAGTACTCAGAGTGCAGAGTTTTGCTGATAGTTAGTTACTAGTGACTGACCACTTTATTATTTAATATAATCCGTTCTCTACCTGAAAAAAAACGATACACAGTCACATACCATATCTGTGCTCAGCCTCAGTGTGCTGCATGATAATATCATCTATGTATATCTGACTGTGCTGAGTGCTCACTGCTCACACAGCTGAATTGTGGGGGAGACTGGGGTGCAGTTATAGCAGGAGTACAGTGCACACTTTTGCTGCCAGTGTGACTGACCAGTGACCACCAGTATATTGTCTGCCTGAAAAAGTTAAACACTCCTGTGGTGTTTTTTTTTTTATTCTATAAACGCATTCTGCTGACAGTGTCCAGCAGGTCCGTCATTCATTATATTATATAAATATTTACCTGCAGTAGTGTTATATTTTTTTTGTTCATCTCTATCATCTTTATCATCTCTATATTAGCAGACGCAGTACGGTAGTCCACGGCTGTGGCCACCTCTGTGTCGTCAGTGCTCGTCCATAATTGTATACCTACCTGTGGTGGGGTTTTTTTTTCTATCTTCTTCATACTAGTAGTTTAGGAGTCTGCTGACAGTGTCCAGCAGGTCCATCATTATATTATATATACCTGCAGTAGTGATATATATATATTTTTTATATCATTATCATCTCTATACTAGCAGACGCAGTACGGTAGTCCACGGCTGTAGCTACCTCTGTGTCGTCAGTGCTCGTCCATAATTGTATACCTACCTGTGGTGGGTTTTTTTTTTCTATCTTCTTCATACTAGTAGTTTAGGAGTCTGCTGACAGTGTCCAGCAGGTCCATCATTATATTATATATACCTGCAGTAGTGATATATATATATTTTTTATATCATTATCATCTCTATATTAGCAGACGCAGTACGGTAGTCCACGGCTGTAGCTACTCTGTGTCGTCAGTGCTCGTCCATAATTGTATACCTACCTGTGGTGGTTTTTTTTTTCTATCTTCTTCATACTAGTAGTTTAGGAGTCTGCTGACAGTGTCCAGCAGGTCCGTCATTATATTATATATACCTGCAGTAGTGATATATATATATTTTTTATATCATTATCATCTCTATACTAGCAGACGCAGTACGGTAGTCCACGGCTGTGGCTACCTCTGTGTCGTCAGTGCTCGTCCATAATTGTATACCTACCTGTGGTGGGGTTTTTTTTTCTATCTTCTTCATACTAGTAGTTTAGGAGTCTGCTGACAGTGTCCAGCAGGTCCGTCATTATATTATATATACCTGCAGTAGTGATATATATATATTTTTTATATCATTATCATCTCTATACTAGCAGACGCAGTACGGTAGTCCACGGCTGTGGCTACCTCTGTGTCGTCAGTGCTCGTCCATAATTGTATACCTACCTGTGGTGGGTTTTTTTTTTCTATCTTCTTCATACTAGTAGTTTAGGAGTCTGCTGACAGTGTCCAGTAGGTCCGTCATTATATTATATATACCTGCAGTAGTGATATATACATATTTTTTATATCATTATCTCTATACTAGCAGACGCAGTACGGTAGTCCACGGCTGTAGCTACCTCTGTGTCGTCAGTCTCTCGTCATCCATAAGTATACTAGTATCCATCCATCTCCATTGTTTACCTGAGGTGCCTTTTAGTTGTGCCTATTAAAATATGGAGAACAAAAATGTTGAGGTTCCAAAAATAGGGAAAGATCAAGATCCACTTCCACCTCGTGCTGAAGCTGCTGCCACTAGTCATGGCCGAGACGATGAAATTCCATCAACGTCGTCTGCCAAGGCCGATGCCCAATGTCATAGTACAGAGCATGTAAAATCCAAAACACAAAATATCAGTAAAAAAAGGACTCAAAAATCTAAAATAAAATCGTCGGAGGAGAAGCGTAAACTTGCCAATATGCCATTTACCACACGGAGTGGCAAGGAACGGCTGAGGCCCTGGCCTATGTTCATGGCTAGTGGTTCAGCTTCACATGAGGATGGAAGCACTCAGCCTCTCGCTAGAAAAATGAAAAGACTTAAGCTGGCAAAAGCACAGCAAAGAACTGTGCGTTCTTCGAAATCACAAATCCACAAGGAGAGTCCAATTGTGTCGGTTGCGATGCCTGACCTTCCCAACACTGGACGTGAAGAGCATGCGCCTTCCACCATTTGCACGCCCCCTGCAAGTGCTGGAAGGAGCACCCGCAGTCCAGTTCCTGATAGTCAGATTGAAGATGTCAGTGTTGAAGTACACCAGGATGAGGAGGATATGGGTGTTGCTGGCGCTGGGGAGGAAATTGACAAGGAGGATTCTGATGGTGAGGTGGTTTGTTTAAGTCAGGCACCCGGGGAGACACCTGTTGTCCGTGGGAGGAATATGGCCATTGACATGCCTGGTGAAAATACCAAAAAAATCAGCTCTTCGGTGTGGAAGTATTTCAACAGAAATGCGGAAAACAGGTGTTGCCTTTGTCAAGTTGTAATAAGTAGGGGTAAGGACGTTAACCACCTCGGAACATCCTCCCTTATACGTCACCTGCAGCGCATTCATCATAAGTCAGTGACAAGTTCAAAAACTTTGGGCGACAGCGGAAGCAGTCCACTGACCAGTAAATCCCTTCCTCTTGTAACCAAGCTCACGCAAACCACCCCACCAACTCCCTCAGTGTCAATTTCCTCCTTCCCCAGGAATGCCAATAGTCCTGCAGGCCATGTCACTGGCAATTCTGACGAGTCCTCTCCTGCCTGGGATTCCTCCGATGCATCCTTGAGTGTAACGCCTACTGCTGCTGGCGCTGCTGTTGTTGCTGCTGGGAGTCGATGGTCATCCCAGAGGGGAAGTCGTAAGACCACTTTTACTACTTCCACCAAGCAATTGACTGTCCAACAGTCCTTTGCGAGGAAGATGAAATATCACAGCAGTCATCCTGCTGCAAAGCGGATAACTGAGGCCTTGGCATCCTGGGCGGTGAGAAACGTGGTTCCGGTATCCATCATTACTGCAGAGCCAACTATAGACTTGATTGAGGTACTGTGTCCCCGGTACCAAATACCATCTAGGTTCCATTTCTCTAGGCAGGCGATACCGAAAATGTACACAGACCTCAGAAAAAGACTCACCAGTGTCCTAAAAAATGCAGTTGTACCCAATGTCCACTTAACCACGGACATGTGGACAAGTGGAGCAGGGCAGACTGAGGACTATATGACTGTGACAGCCCACTGGGTAGATGTATTGACTCCCGCCGCAAGAACAGCAGCGGCGGCACCAGTAGCAGCATCTCGCAAACGCCAACTCTTTCCTAGGCAGGCTACGCTTTGTATCACCGCTTTCCAGAATACGCACACAGCTAAAAAACCCTTACGGCAACTGAGGAAGATCATCACAGAATGGCTTACCCCAATTGGACTCTCCTGTGGATTTGTGGCATCGGACAACGCCAGCAATATTGTGTGTGCATTAAATATGGGCAAATTCCAGCACGTCCCATGTTTTGCACATACCTTGAATTTGGTGGTGCAGAATTATTTAAAAAACGAGAGGGGCGTGCAAGAGATGCTGTCGGTGGCCAGAAGAATTGCGGGACACTTTCGGCGTACAGGCACCACGTACAGAAGACTGGAGCAACACCAAAAACGCCTGAACCTGCCCTGCCATCATCTGAAGCAAGAAGTGGTAACGAGGTGGAATTCAACCCTCTATATGCTTCAGAGGTTGGAGGAGCAGCAAAAGGCCATTCAAGCCTATACAACTGACCACGATATAGGAGGTGGAATGCACCTGTCTCAAGTGCAGTGGAGAATGATTTCAACGTTGTGCAAGGTTCTGCAACCTTTTGAACTTGCCACACGTGAAGTCAGTTCAGACACTGCCAGCCTGAGTCAGGTCATTCCCCTCATCAGGCTTTTGCAGAAGAAGCTGGAGACATTGAAGGAGGAGCTAACACTGAGCGATTCCGCTAGGCATGTGGGACTTGTGGATGGAGCCCTTAATTCGCTTAACAAGGATTCACGGGTGGTCAATCTGTTGAAATCAGAGCACTACATTTTGGCCACCGTGCTCGATCCTAGATTTAAAACCTACGTTGTATCTCTCTTTCCGGCAGACACAAGTCTGCAGGGGTTCAAAGAACTGCTGGTGAGAAAATTGTCAAGTCAAGCGGAACGCGACCTGTCAACATCTCCTCCTTCACATTCTCCCGCAACTGGGGGTGCGAGGAAAAGGCTCAGAATTCCGAGCCCACCCGCTGGCGGTGATGCAGGGCAGTCTGGAGCGACTGCTGATGCTGACATCTGGTCCGGACTGAAGGACCTGACAACGATTACGGACATGTCGTCTACTGTCACTGCATATGATTCTCTCACCATTGAAAGAATGGTGGAGGATTATATGAGTGACCGCATCCAAGTAGGCACGTCAGACAGTCCGTACGTATACTGGCAGGAAAAAGAGGCAATTTGGAGGCCCTTGCACAAACTGGCTTTATTCTACCTAAGTTGCCCTCCCACAAGTGTGTACTCCGAAAGAGTGTTTAGTGCCGCCGCTCACCTTGTCAGCAATCAGCGTACGAGGTTACTTCCAGAAAATGTGAAGAAGATGATGTTCATTAAAATGAATTATAATCAATTCCTCCATGGAGACATTCACCAGCAGCAATTGCCTCCACAAAGTACACAGGGAGCTGTGATGGTGGATTCCAGTGGGGACGAATTGATAATCTGTGAGGAGGGGGATGTACACGGTGATGAATCGGAGGATGATGATGAGGTGGACATCTTGCCTCTGTAGAGCCAGTTTGTGCAAGGAGAGATTAATTGCTTCTTTTTTGGTGGGGGTCCAAACCAACCCGTCATTTCAGTCACAGTCGTGTGGCAGACCCTGTCACTGAAATGATGGGTTGGTTAAAGTGTGCATGTCCTGTTTATACAACATAAGGGAGGGTGGGAGGGCCCAAGGACAATTCCATCTTGCACCTCTTTTTTCTTTCATTTTTCTTTGCGTCATGTGCTGTTTGGGGAGTGTTTTTTGGAAGGGCCATCCTGCGTGACACTGCAGTGCCACTCCTAGATTGGCCAGGTGTTTGTGTCGGCCACTAGGGTCACTTATCTTAGTCACACAGCTACCTCATTGCGCCTAATTTTTTCTTCTTTGCGTCATGTGCTGTTTGGGGAGTATTTTTTGGAAGGGCCATCCGGCCTGACACTGCAGTGCCACTCCTAGATGGGCCAGGTGTTTGTGTCGGCCACTAGGGTCGCTTAGCTTACTCACACAGCTACCTCATTGCGCCTCTTTTTTTCTTTGCGTCATGTGCTGTTTGGGGAGTGTTTTTTGGAAGGGCCATCCTGCGTGACACTGCAGTGCCACTCCTAGATGGGCCAGGTGTTTGTGTCGGCCACTAGGGTCGCTTATCTTAGTCACACAGCTACCTCATTGCGCCTCTTTTTTTTCTTCTTTGCGTCATGTGCTGTTTGGGGAGTATTTTTTGGAAGGGCCATCCGGCCTGACACTGCAGTGCCACTCCTAGATGGGCCAGGTGTTTGTGTCGGCCACTTGGGTCGCTGAGCTTAGTCATCCAGCGACCTCGGTGCAAATTTTAGGACTAAAAATAATATTGTGAGGTGTACGGTGTTCAGAATAGACTGAAAATAAGTGGAAATTATGGTTATTGAGGTTAATAATACTTTGGGATCAAAATGACCCCCAATTTCTATGATTTAAGCTGTTTTTTAGGGTTTTTTGAAAAAAAACACCCGAATCCAAAACACACCCGAATCCGACAAAAAAAATTCGGTGAGGTTTTGCCAAAACGTGTTCGAACCCAAAACACGGCCACCGAACCGAACCCAAAACCAAAACACAAAACCCGAAAAATTTCCGGTGCACATCTCTAGTTAAAACCCTTGAATTCTGGCAGGTCAGTAATAAGTCCATTGACAGATGAGTCCAGGGTTGGAGCTGTACTGACAATGTTAAAATCTGACCTGTGGAAGTTTGGTGAGGGAACTTGTGATGAACATTCAAAGGGCAGGATGCAATGAATTCCTGTATCTCCTGTTTGAGAGTGTCAAAGTCTTTTAAACACTGGGGTAACAAGTGAACTTGGAAGCATGAGCCCAATGAATGAACAAAAGTCTTCCCTGGCAGTGGAACAGATGCAAGTTTGGTAGCTGCACAAGATACAGGATAAATGATAGGACTTTTTTGTGTAAGACAGAGATCTTCGTCTTGTACCATAGAGCGGGATAAGGGGTCAGCCTTGCCATTTTGGGCTCCTGGTTGATAGGTCACTTTGAAATAGAACCTGGAAAAGAATAGAGCCCACCTTGTTAATCTGGGGTTAAAACATTGAGCAGAGTTTAAGTATAAAAACTCTTGTTATTGGTGAGAACAAAAATAGGGTATGTGCTCGCCCCCCTTTCGGAATTGTGCCGGTCGGGATCCCAGTGTCGGTATTCCGACTGCCGGGATCCCGTCTGGCGGGATCTCGTACTGATCCCTTGCAGTTATATTATGTGTGATACAGTTGCCAGGTTTTCATTTTTAAGACTCTGTGATAGTGTAGGACCTGCATGAAGGTGGGGTACCTTGGCGATCGGTTTGCAGGCTTCCATGCATTGGCCAATTCACTAACTAAACCCCCATCATTTATTTATTGATGTTGTTAGGATAAGTGAGCTTGCTATGGTGAGTGCTGAATTTTCTGTTTGTATATATATATATATATATATATATATATATATATATTTTCTATTTCTACACCTGCAGCTTGGTTTGAACTGCATGGATCACAGTGCTTATAGATGCACATGAACAAAGCACACCAAACAGTAAAATTTATAGCAGAGTGTAGTGCAACACACAGCAACGTGCCCCCTATACACAGTCACGTGCCCCCTATACAACGTGCCCCCTATACCACGTGCCCCCTATACAGCACAGCCACTTTTGAGTCTGGATACAGCACAGCCTGTATAGCAGAGTATTGCACAGCACACAGCAGGGTGCAGCATGCCACCTATACACAGTCACTCACTATACAGCACAGCCAGTATAGCAGAGTATAGCATAGCACACAGCAGCATGCAGCATGATACTTATACACACTCCCTTATATACAGCGCAGCATGCATCAGTGTACAGTGTGCCCCCTATACACAGTCACTATCCAGTTCAGCCACTACAGCAGAATATAATGCAGCAAACAGCAACGTGCGTTCCAGTGAAATGGCGCCGAGTCCTGGCCGCAGTGCCCTATCCTTATACAGAATCCAAGTCCCACGAGAATCCAGGGGCCAGAAGATAACGTTCGGCCACAACTTCAGACCCAAGTCAGACAGGAAGTTCCTAGCTGTGGCATAATGTTGACATTTTAAATATGTTGATATTGTAAATGTCAACAGTCAGAATGGTGACATTCTTGTTTTAGCCTAAAACTAACCCTGACCCTAATTGCAGCTATCCCTAACCATAAGTTTAACCCCACTTTCATGTATCGACATTGTGTCTGTTGACATTTATATAATTTTGAACATGTCAACATCATGCCAGTGTCAGCATTGTGAATGTCGACATATTCTGAACTACATCCTCACAGTACATTTACCCCCTCACACACATACACACCACTTCCCACAGTATATTGACTAACACACACAAACACACACATGTATACTGTAGATTAAAAGTGTAATTTGAAGACATGAAGTATGTTTATAGCAGACAAAGGGGGTCATTCTGACCTGATCGCACGCTGCCGTTCATCACAGCACAGCGATCAGGTCAGAAGTGCGCATGCACCGGCGCCGCAGTGCGCCGGCGCATAGCTGACAACCAACAGCTGTCATTGCCTAGTGATCGTGTCTGCCTGATTGATAGGCAGAGGTGTTTGCTGGGCGGGAGGGGGCGGCACAGCGGAGTTTTGTGGGCATGGTCCAGCCAACGCAGGCGTGGCCAGAGCATGTGGTTGGCGGTCTGCAGCGGCTGCGTAACATCACACGCAGGCGCTGCGACCTGGGCAGCGACGATTAGCTCCCGGACAGCACGCAAAAGCTGCGCTGGCCGGGAGCTACTCCTGAAGTGCAAAAGCATTGCTGCTGTGTGATGCTTTTGTACTTCTGCGGGGGGCGGGTCTGACATGCGGGGCGGACTAGCCCTGTGCTGAGCGTCCCCCCGCATGTCAGTGTGCCTGATCGTAGCCCTGCAGAATTTTGCAGGGCTACGATCAGGTCTGAATTAGGCCCAAAGAGCAGACTACATATTAATTACTTAGAAGCACGGAAGATCTAAAGTTATATAGTCAACTTGAATGAGTGGAACTCTGCGATAACTTCTACAGCAAGGGCCGCAGCTTATTAACTGTATACCTGATGAAAACGCCCTTACGGCAGCTAATATATGCTCTTAGAACAGCAGGCCTGTTTTCTGGTGGAAACGACTGAGCTGCCTGATTGAAGTGTAATGCGCCCTACACACTGGCCGATTACACTGAAAGATATGAACGATCATTAATGAACAAGATATCGTTTATATCTTTCAGTGTTTATGCACCAACGATGAACGATGCGCGGTCCTGCGCTCGTTCATCGTTGATGCTGGCTTGTTTATGCCTGCAAGCCAATATGGACAATATTGTCCATATTAGCATGCAGGGCTATGGGGGGGTCGTCCGTCGGCCATATCGGGAGTGTGTAGGGCACTTAAGAATTGGTCTGATATTGGTATGAATAACTAAATACTGAGATAACAGTCTCTATATCATTTAGGGATTGATAATTACTAATTTTACAGTTGAAACATTGCTTGGAATTCTGTAGAGAGTGTAATATACAGTAGTTTATTGTGTCTGTATCTATGATGACCAACCTTCATTATGAATTATTAACCATAGGAAAATAACAAAAGCTATTCTTTTATGCTTAGCTACTTGTTTTATCTTTGTATTTGAATTCAAACAGCATAGTGTATGTATTTTTATTTTTTTGAGCCTTTTACCTTATCAATATTTTGTCATAATTATATACAATTTAAATGTTACATTTATCTATTTCCTTTTATGTGAGATACAGAATTTGAAATCTACTCCCAGCGCTGTTCCTATTTAAAGAAAATCGAAAGAACAAAGCCAGTGGCAATTCCTTTGATGTATAGGGCAATGTGATAACAAGCTTTATCGCCAAAGAAATACAATCATTTTCTCCAGCAACAGGCTCTGTGCCCTTAATGTTGCTAAGATACATGGGGCTATAACAGGCATGTGAAGAAGGTGGATTTAGAGTCTGCAAAAGATTGTCAATTATGGTTTTCTAATACAGATGTATCTGTTGGATACTGCTTGCTATTAGTAATAAAAGATTTTTATATTAATTTCAGTAGGGAGGAGCCCCCAAGAATAAGTTAGACCATTTAGAAACATCTACAGAGAGACACACACATATTCTATAGTCCATGGTGGGGAACACACATTTAGCAGTAAGCTCATAAAATATAACCTTTATTGATATACAGTACATTAACTAATAGATATACTTACAAGTACTGTAGATGCAGTAGATGAAAGTAGATATACAGTATACCAGAAATACAATTACAAGTACAGTATAATCATAATTATTACCAAAAATTTTAATGAATAAGTCATAGCCGTTGAATATTTAACAGTTTATTACGCAATGCGTTTGTATTCTTAATTTCCATCGCTTATAATTTATAATCATTTATAAGTCACAATTTTAATGTATATCAATAAAGGTTGGATTTTACGAGCTTACTTCTAAATGTATGTGCTTTACTACAGAATACTTGTGTCTCACTTCAGACATTACTAAATAGCTAGAACAGGCATGTAAAGGCGATACTGATATTTTTTAACAGGTATATCTAGCACCAGTAGAATTTAGCACCCTCTAGTGGGGTGTCATCCAATACACTTATTGCAGCTGTATAGATAGAGACAGTCCTGTTTGTATACTAGATTGTGGGAAAGGTTCAATGTATTGTTAAAATATTTGTAATTATACAGTAGTTCCCCTTGAGGGGAAAAAACAACAATCATTTATTG
Organism: Pseudophryne corroboree; assembly: GCF_028390025.1. Lineage (NCBI taxonomy): Eukaryota > Metazoa > Chordata > Amphibia > Anura > Myobatrachidae > Pseudophryne > Pseudophryne corroboree. The sequence continues at coordinate 700,103,978 of NC_086445.1, forward strand.
CTACTGTACTTGATGTACAATAGCCCATACAATATGCTTGCAGTTTTATAATGCAGTATGATGCTTTTTCTGATGTAAAGTGTTGTATCTGCACTTCATGAGTCCTATTTCGTATCTTAAAATATGGAACTAATTATTTTTCTTTTGTTACATTAGATTATTATGTATCTAATTCTTGCCCATAATCTTGCAACATTACATTACCATTTACCACTAAACATTTAAGGGGAGATTCAAATGTTTGAAAATAAAGTTGGGAGTCTGTTTTTTCCTATCTAATAGACAGGAAAAAACAGACACCCAACCGACTTTTCAAACATTTGAATCTCCCCCTTAATGTGGTTGTTCGTAGCATAGGAAGATGTAGGAGACGGGATTAAATGAAACATTCTTTCAGGCTGAAATCATATGAACTAGTTCATAGCAAACCAAGTTCAGACATTCTAAGTGTTCAGAATTTCTGTTCTTAAAAATGGGCCAGCATAGCTTATTTATTGGGTCAGTACCATCTTCTGAAACTGAGCTGACTAAAGTAAGTGATACTACCTTCAACAGTACGTGGCTGACGCACATATTTTCTCTATGTAGAGGTGGTATAGCAATTCTCTGAGTTCTGAGTATCAGGCAGAGAAATAAATGGGGATGATCTCACGAATCAGATGTGCAGATTGTTTACAGTCTGTGTGCTGTTCCCAGAGCTGCTAAAATAATAATGCATGCTCTATCTTCCCCCATCTGGGTTATTTCATGCTGCGAGTAATGGGTATCCCTGCATAGCCGGCCTTGCATTGGAAAGCTAATTAGAGTTTCACAGTACGATGTATTTCACATTCTCCCAAGACATTCATTCTCTGCTATTCCATCTGTCTTTTTCTGACTAATCAACGCAGAGTTCATTTATAAAGTCTTTTATTTCTTCATTCCCCTTCATACCTGTTTACTTCCATGTGAGCTCTCATTATGCACTTTTATTTTACTGTGCTCAATTCATATCTTGTAGTTCCTTCCTTCTCTCTCCATCCTTTCATCTCGAAGAAATACTGAAATTCCTGCCACTGCTGCGTGACTTGAGATGCTAATTGTAAAATACTGTAAACGTGTTATGTTCCATTGGGAGAACAAGTTTCGTTATGCATTCGTGTGGAACAGGAAACACTACTGCACTTGTTACTTGTTACTTACTTAATTTCATCATTTCATCTTTATTGGTGGATAATATAATTTTTAAACTCTGTATGAATCTAAAAAATAATATATATGTGTATTTAACATTAAAATGAGTGTAAATTAGTGATTTCCAAGTGTACGATACCAGAGGGGGAGCAGCATAGCCCTAGTTGGGATTTGAGGGGTAAATTTACTAAAGTGCACATTTTTAGAAGTGGACATGTTACCCATAGCAACCAGAGTCTAACTATTTTCTTCTAGAAGGTGCTAGATAAATGATAAATTGAATGTGATTGGTTGCTATTGGCAACATCTCCACTTCTAAAAATCTGCACTGCAGTAAATATACCCCTAAGAGTCTATGGGGTGACTGGGAGGTGCTGAAGGGATAAGCAAACTGAGAATAGAAGCACCAGGTGGGTGATTAAGGGGTAGATGCAGGGAAGCCAACGGGCACAAGTATCCAGCTGTTTCCCTTTGCACATGTGCCATGACTGTACTGCACATGTGCCACGGCGGTTACTGCACAGAGACCCAGATCGAAGTTGCACGGCTACCAGTGGCAGGCGTATCACAGATGTGCGAGTGTCAGCGACTGCATCTAAGTTGTACTTTTACTGACACTTGTGGCCATGATCAATCAGTCATTCTGCTCCTGACATAGGGCAGGTACAGTATCTGATGATCTGGCTGATGATGTGCCAAGAGTGTATTTTTATATGCACATCAGCAGAAATGTGCAGCAGCCAGTGGGTGTCCTAGTAGGGTGTCAATCAGTCATGGCATTGCCATAAGGACACAGGTGCTGCAACTCCAGCCCCGGTGTCTTTCTCCAGCCCCAGCCCACAGAGTCTCTCTCCAGCCCCAGCCCACACAGTGTCTCTCCACCCTCAGCCCACACAGTGTCTTCTCCAACCAACACTTATCATATCTGATGTCTTCCGCAATTCCGCAATAGACAAAAATACTTTATTGCACTAGTCGTTCACTTGTGCAATAAAGTTACAGAAGCTCCCTGGATTTGTTCTATACCTGCTGGCATACCCTGGTGGCTAGGTTACAGTTGCCCATGGCAAGTGGCTAGAGCACCTGTGACAACCTGGAACTGCAAAGGTTAACAGGTACTGAAAGAGTTAACAGTCATTCAGTCTTATCACTTGATTGGGGGGGGGGAGGGGGGGGGGGTTCTGGACTCAGTTTTCCACTGCAGGCTGTGTGATCAGGTAAAAGTAAAAATAAAAAAAAGCGGTATATTGGGGTGTGCAAGCTAGTGTTCAGGAGCAGGCGGCCTTTGCTGGGAAAGCGGGTGTGTGGGGGGGGGGGAGGTAGGTCCAGCGGTACCCTGGCATTAAGGGAGTTATAGAGGGAGTAACAGTGTGTGTGTTGCTGTGAAAAGAGGGAGAAAGGTAAAGCCCATGTCTGCATTGTAATATGCTACTGGGGGCACTACTACTGGGGGCACAGTACTGGGGGCAATACTACTGTGGCCACAGCTACAGGGGGCATAACTGACCACGTCCCTTCTCCATGAAGCCACGCCCCTATTTTTTACCAACGACCACCCGGAGAAGAGTAAGTGTGATGCACCATTCACTGCGACACTAGAGATATGCATACCCAGTACCAGGTTTTTTTTTTACACACCTATGCCTTTGGCCGGCCCTGCATGCAGTGTATGGAGACATTGCAGATGTCATATTTATCAAGCTCTGAATGAGTTTCCAGAATGCAAAGAGGGATCCCATAGAACCTGGCAGTGTAAACTTTGGGGGTCATTCCGACCCGATCGCAGCGTGCTTTCGTTCGCACAGCTGCGACTGGGTCACTACTGCGCATGCGCTGGGTCCATAATGCGCACACGCATCATTGCCCGCGATGGCCGTCGCCGGGCAACGACGCTGACTACAAAGAAAGCGGTGGCATCGGCGACTGCAAGAAGATTGAATGCAGGAAGGCGTTCTAGGGTGGCAACTCACCGTTTGGAGCCATTTTCGGGGAGTGGTAAGGAAAACGCAGGCGTGTCCAGGCTAAAGGAGGGCGGATGTCTGACGTCAAAGCCATGCCCATTATTGCTGGATCCGTTGCACAGGGTAAGTATGTCTAGGGCTGGTCTTGTTGTGCAGGAAACCTTTTTAGCATAGCAGTGCTGCACAAGCGTTCGCTGCCCTGCTAAGCTAAAATACACTCCCCCATAGGCGGAGATTAGTTGATCGCACCAGCAGCAAAAAGTTGCTTGGTGCGATCAACTCGGAATAAGGGCCTTTAGCTGTTACTATAGAGAGCACAGGTTTGATCTTTGCTGGGACAGATATCGGAGCATTGGAGCTGCTCATGGGCAATTGGCACAAATATCCATGATCATTGGTGATTTCTACTTTTGTAATGTGGGGGAGCACCAGGCTGCAGCTTCACCCTGTGTAAATGGCTCGCAGTTCAGACACTATCCATTCTGCATGCACAAAAATAAACCCGGAAGAAAACACACACACTTATTGCTACATAAAAAAAACCCAGCATCTTCCATGCAGCCCCTAGAAGCTGAATAAGGCTGCCATAATAAAAGCAAAAGAAACTTTCCATTGGAAGCACTACAGTATCTGCTAATGGCAGTCCAGACTGGCAGTTCCAGAGGGAGAAAACCCATCCCCCTGGGACTGCCATCTGAAGTGTGATTAGCAGAAAGCTCTACCAATGGTAAGCCAATGCTAATTCATACTTGGGAATTGCATGGCTTAATGACTGGGGGGCACTGAAATAAATTTATAAAGACAAAGGATCAGTAGGGAGATAAAGTTTGGTATTCACTGGTGTAAACTTTATACATGTTAATTGTAAGGCATATAGAAAAACATGGAAAAACTGTGTCTTTAGTTGTTGTCCTTGACTTCTGTGCAGAGTATAATGGGCCCTTTGTGTTGCTCCATAGGGTACCAAAAGTAGAGTTAGATTTTGTGTTTCTGGGCAGCTACCCTGCAAATGCACAGAACAGATCTATCCTGTTGGAATGTCATGAGAGTGTTATGGGCATGTTTCCCGACTTCTTTGCTAGTGTGAGGCATACGAGACTTGTGTACAGAGAAGGGATGTCTGTTTCTGACCCAGCATAGTGCTGGTGTAAGTGCCAATAGTAATGATGATGACTGTGGCTGCGGAATGAAAAACAAAGGGCATACTGATCCTTGCACTGGCATAAGGCAGTAAATCTGGTCAGCCGTCTATACTTGTGGGCACTTTGTATTCGACTCAAGATCAGGTCATTATTAGTCTAATGTTAAGCTGAAGGGAAACTAGATAATGTTGGAAGAATATAAGAGATTTTGAAGGCAAATTCTATGCTGCAAAGAAGGTACTGTACACACACTAGACTTGAGGGCTGACAGAACATTTCCTGATATTCCTAACAAAATCTTATTCATCATTTTGGTGAAATGAGGCTCCTATAACCCACATAATATTGCTCCTTGTAGAAGATGGTAAAACAGTCATAAACCCTCTCAACAAATAACAATAACGGAGCCACGTTTTGGTGATTCCATAAGATGCAGAATTTGTTAACATCTCTATTTTGAGATCTTGAAATGTTTTTGCCAAAAGAATTATATGCAGTTGTATTCTGAGCCACTGCAAACCTCAGAATGGTGCATTGAGCTAGGAGAATTATACCTATACATGGGATAACTGTAAGGATACAAGAAAGCAAGTGTATCTTCTCTGCCTCTAGTGGCAGGCACTGGTTCCTTTGATACCCAGCATAGCTTAGTCTGATAAGTTCTCTATATAGGGCACCACAAGGGGTACCACAGATTTTGGCAACAAACCAGTGGCAGCTGTGGCCAGAAGAAAACCATAATCGGGCTCTGGCCAAGTAATTGACAATCACATTAACGTAAAAAAGAAACTAGAGAATCTTGTTAAGTTTAAAGGACTGCAGGTTCATTGGTGTGTTAATGATAAATCTATCACAAGAAGTGTATGGCAAAAGCATACGCTTTTGAATCATGTTTTTATGCATTTATACCCTTAATTATACTAGAGATGTGCTATGGGCACTTCTCGTGTTTTGTGTTTTGGTTTGGGATCTGGATCCTCGCTCGTGTTTTGGATCTGGATTGATTTTGCCAAAACCACCGTTTTGGTTTTGGATCTGGATGATTTTTTAAAAACAACATAAAAACAACTAAAATCACAGAATTTGGGGGTAATTTTGATCATACGGTATTATTAACATTAATTTCCACTCATTTCCAGTCTATTCTGAACACATCACAATATTGTTTTTAGGCCAAAAGGTTGCGCCGTGGTAGCTAGATGATTAAGCTAAGCTACCCAAGTGGGCGGCACAAACACCTGGCCCATCTAAGAGTGGCACTGTAGTGGCAGCCAGGATGGCACTTTTAAAAACTAGGCCCCAAAGAGCACATAATGCAAAGAAGAAAAAGAGGTGCAATGAGGTAGCTGGATGGCTAAGCTAAGCGACACAAGTGTGCTACACAAACACCTGGCCCATCTAGGAGTGGCACGCAGTGGCTAAATGTCGAGAGTGGCCCGCAATTTTTTTGCCCACCGACAGCATCTCTTGCACGACCCTGTCATTTTTCACCAAATTAATTGTATGTGCAAAACATGGGATGTGCTGGAATTTGCCTAGATGTAATGCACGCACAATATTGGTGGCGTTGTCCAATATCACAAATCCCCAGGAGAGTCTAAGTGGGGTAAGCCATTGTGCGATAATGTCCCTAATTTTCTGTAAGAGGTTGTCAGCTGTGTGCCTCTTATGGAAACCGGTGATACACAGTGTAGCCTGCCTAGGAACTAGCTGGAGTTTGTGAGATGCTGCTACTGGTGACGCTGCTGTTGTTGCTGCAGGAGCCAATACATCTACCCAGTGGGCTGTCACCGTCATGTAGTCCTTAATTTGCCCTGCTCCACTTGTCTACATGTCCGTGGTTAAGTGGACACTGGGTACAACTGCATTTTACAAGACACTGTGGACACTTTTCTTAATGTCCCTGTACAGTCCGGGAGTTGCATTCCTAGTGAAGTGGAATCTAGATGGGATTTGGTACCGGGGATATACTACCTCCATCAATTGTCTAAATCCCACGCACTAATGGTGGATATCGGACGCACGTCTAACACCAACATAGCTGTCAAGGCCTAGGTTATCCGCTTTGCAACAGGATGACTGCTGTCATATTTCATCTGCCTCGCAAAGGACTGTTGGACAGGCAATTGTTTAGTTGAAGTAGTACAAGTGGTCTTCCGACTACCCCTCTGGTATGACGCTTGACTCCCAGAAGCAACAACAGCAGCGGCAGCAGCAGCAGTAGGAGGAAGTGGTTCTTGATCTTTCCCTATTTTATCCTCCAAATTTTTGTTCTCCATTATTTTTCTGCAGTTATATAACAATATGCGGCACAGTTGAGCGTACCTCTACACCACACAGGGCAAACCCTGTAAAAATAATTTTGATTAAATATTAATAACCCCTTTATTTGGAGTAAATAATATACAGCACAGGACAGCACAACTGGACTTATATGGCAGCACCACTGGACTGGACTTATACGGCTGTACCACTGGACTTATACGGAAGTATCACTGGACTTATACGGCAGTATCATTGGACTTATACGACAGTATCACTGGACTTATACGGCAGTATCACTGGACTTATGTGGCAGTATCACTGGACTTATATGGCAGCACCACTGGACTTATACGGCAGTACCACTGGACTGGACTTATATGGCATTACTACTGGACTGGACTTATACGGCAGTACCACTGGACTTATACGGCAGTACCACTGGACTTATACGGCAGTACCACTGGACTTATACGACAGTACCACTGGACTTATACGACAGTATCACTGGACTTATACGGTAGTACCACTAGATTTATACGGCAGTACCACTGGACTTGACTTATACGGCAGTACCACTGGACTTACACGGCAGTACAACTTGACTGAACTTATACGACAGTACCACTGGACTTATACGACAGTATCACTGGACTTATACGGCTGTACCCCTGGACTTATACGGCAGTACCACTGGACTGGATTTATACGGCAGTACCACTGGACATATATGGCAGTATCACTGGGATTATATGGCAGAACCACTGGACTTATATGGCAGTACCACTGGACTGGACTTATATGGCAGTACCACTGGACTTATACGGCAGTACCACTGAACTTATACTGCAGTATCACTGGACTTATATGGTAGTACCACTGGACATATATGGCAGTTCCACTGGACTGGACTTATACGGCAGTACCACTGGACTTATATGGCAGTGCCACTGGACTTATATGGCAGTACCACTGGACTTATACGGCAGTACCACTGGACTGGACTTATGCAGCAGTACCACTGGACTTATATGGCAGTACCACTGGACTGGACTTATACGGCAGTATCACTGGGCTTGGACTTATATGGCAGTACCATTGGACCAGGTCCGGTGCTACCCGCTTAGCAAAGGGATGTGGTGCAGGTAGGCGCCAGAGTGGAGAGGCGTTCTCCCTGCTCTGCACTACCGCTGATGCGCCTGGGCCTCCAGCTGATGCTGCCGGCTGCTGTGACTGTCACACCGTTTGACAGGCAGTGGCGCTGGCAGCTTGAAGCTTTCCCCTAACCCCCTGCAGTGTCCGTCCGTGTCCTGGGCTCTGTCCGAAAAGGGGGTGGAGCTACACGGCACCGAGGGGCAGATCTACACGGGACCAGGCTGAAGAGGACAGAAACTGCTACAAATCCAGCCAACCAGATGGTATGTTGAAGAGCGTGAGTGAGAAAGTGTGTGTATGTGTGTGTGTGTATCTGTATGTGTGTGTGTGTGTGTGTGTCAGTGACATGCGGTGAGGTGAGGAGGAGCCTTTCCTGTCATACTAACGTTTGTGCCAGAGTTTTTACTGCATAAAGTATATGAAAAATACAGAGAATATGTTTTTGTATTGTTCTAATAATTATTGTTCTAATAAATTTTATAGCCAAAACTCTGAAGTAAAAAGTCTATGGCAGGGGAGGCAGTGCCTCACCTGGCTAACTTTTGTGCACATATCTGATCAAAACTCATCAAATTTCCAGGAGTTTATACTGCTGCACCTGTGTATAATGCCCAGATGTATGCTTTGGCTCATATATTGCGTGTAAATCTGGCTCTGGTGCTAGCCAGTGCTTCCTGAGCTATTCAGATCACCGCACGTCCCAGACCAATTCCTTTTCAAATACAGTTTGGTCTTCTGCAACAAAAAACTTAACATTATGGTTACAGTATATCGTAAGGTGGCTAAACATGTTGAGATGTTGTAAACCTGATTTGACACTGTGGTCTAAGATAAGGTATTGGGAAAATAAGATTGGAATATGCTCATTATTTTTTGTGTGTGCTGCCTTCTTTCCTTACTCACAGACCCTAGTGTTAGGATTGTGAATCCTACTGCAACTGTTATGTACAGTGGCCCTCATTCCGAGTTGATCGCTTGCTAGCTACTTTTTGCAGCCGTGCAAACGCATAGTCGCCGCCCACGGGGGAGTGTATTTTTGCTTTGCAAGTGTGCAATCGCATGTGTAAGAGGGCGGCGGTGCGTGTGGTGGTGCCTGCTGCCATGCAGGTGTAGTTTCGGTACTCACCAGGCGCCGCTCTCTCTCACCTTCAGGTACCGAAACCTTCAACGGACCTGGAAATCTTCAGTCTGATCCGGACACGGCGATTCCCTCTCGGAGCTGACCGACGAGCGAGCTGAGGAGAAAATAGTCTACCTTAAGGGGGGTATCAACCCTTCTTCCACCGGAAAAAGGGATACCCCAGGGGTGACAGCGACCTTCACCGGTTGGGTGAAAGGTCATCACTGGCACAAAGCCTCAGCCACCCAGAATTCACACACTCACACTCTCGCGCGTAGTGTGATGAAGGGGTTCTCACGTCCGTGAGCAAACCCCTATTCCGGCGCTCGGGGACAGACAAAGGGACAAACGTACACAGATGCTACTCACCGTCAGTTCCGCACTGCGAACGTCTTCTTCTCTTACAGGTCCCTGTAAGGAGGCAAACAGACAAGCAAACAGCCGTGCAGGGCCTAACTCTAACCTAGTGTCACACCCCTATACTAACTACAACGGCAGAGCCCTCAAACTAGCTCTGTGGGTGTGGTGCAACAAAACTAAACACAGACTTAACAAGCTCACAATTTGCCCTGCACGGTAACAACATATCCAATCACAATCCACAGCGCAAGCAACTATCACGGTGCTGTCCCTTTAAGTACCTGAATCTGAACACCAGGTAGTGGGGGCCGCACAGCTCACCCACCTCCCGTACTCTCTTTCCAGGGGCTCATGCCAAGCGGGCCTGCCTGCCTAAACACCTTGGGGGGGACTGGGCCTAGTGCCCAGTGCCACCTTTTTCCACCTTTGGGAAGGGAACCTCTTATTTACTGGGCCTGACGCCCCCTAACTGCCCACAGGCCCGAGGCCTGACTTTATCCCTCGGGCCTAGCGCCCGCCTAACTTGTCGCCCGTTGGGTGACCTGGGCCTAATACCCTGGGTCACCTTATAACCCTACGCCAAAGGGAACTAGGGCCTAATGCCCTCTAATGCTCCACAGGCCTAGTGCCTTATCTTGTCCCACAGGCCTACTGCCCGCCTACTGTGCCCACGGGCCGGGAGGGCCCGACTGTGCCCACGGGCCTAGTGCCCGATCACCCGGTGGTCTAGGAAGGAGAGAGAGGGTACAGGGGCACCTGATAAGGGCCTACCTGACCCGGTGGGAGAGGCACCAGGGGGGAGCTTCGTCAGCTTTCTTCCTTCCCACCCCTGGTGGCCTCTCCGGCGCTCCCCTTCACTCCGGCGTTCCCCTTCACTCTTCTGCCACTGGCCAGGACAAGTCCAGCCGCCGCTGGACATCTTCTCTCAGGAGCCGGTCGTCTTCTCGCCTCTTCCGCGGCCTCCGGACCTTCCACCGTGACGTCCTCTTCTTTCTGGCACCGCCCGGATCTTCTCCGCTCTTCGGCACGGCTTCTTCTTGCTTCGGCTCCCGCCCGCCGTCTTCAGCGCTCTTCCGCGTGCTCTGGGTCTTCTCCTCCTGCCCGGCGCCTGACGTCAGATGCCAGGGGCGGGGCCTATGACGCGGCAAGCGCCGATTGGCTCGCCGCGCCCGCCTCTGATTGGCCAGCGAGCCGCGATTGGCTCACGGACGGTGCCGGATTTCAAATCCCGCGGGCGGCATTTTTCATTGGCGGCCAGATTGGCGCCAAGTTTAAAACGCCGCCGCGCCACTGCCCGTCGCCGCCGACAGTCTGGTGTAGGGAAACATCTGATCCCTGCACCAGACACCCACCGCTGCTGTACGCCAACAGGCGCTGGGGACAGACAAGCTGCCCCAGCGCTGCCCACGGCTAGGGTCTGCACGTCTGATGTGCCCTGGGACACAGGGCACAACTCCACACATGTGCAGCTGAGCGGTATGAAAAAGCTTTAGCCGTTTCTGAGTAGGTCTGAACTTACTCAGCCCTTGCGATCACTTCAGCCTGTCCGGTCCCGGAATTGACGTCAGACACCCGCCCTGCAAACGCCTGGACACGCCTTCGTTTTCCCTACCACTCCCAGAAAACGGTCAGTTGACACCCATAAACGCCCTCTTCCTGTCAATCTCCTTGCGATCGGTTGTGCGAATGGATTCATCGCTAGAAGCATTGCAAAGCAACAATGCTGTTTGTACCCGTACAACGCGCGTGCACATTGCGGTGCATACGCATGCGCAGTAAAAACGGGATCGCTGTGCTGCGAAAAACGACAGTGAGCGATCAACTGAGTGAGGGCCAGTATTCTTACTGATCCTGCTATATTGCTTCCTCCCAGCAGCACTGCTGTAGCCCGGGATTTCTGTTAAGTTAAACTGCTTTTTTGGTGATCAATGCCACCAATATTTTTTATAAATTATAAATAAAGAGTGCCCCTAAAAAAAGAGTCTTCTTTTATGTCCTCTATTACCACTATGGTTAACTTCCTACAGGTCTGAGTGTATTGTGGGTATTGATATTGAGTCACTGTTCTGCTTGTATTTCCTGTATCCTTATGTTTTTTTTTTAACATCAATAATTTTTATTGGATTTTATATTGAATGCAAAAAGAAAAAAGGGGGGGGGGTACAGAAAAAAAAAACAGGGTGGGGAGGGATGTACACGTCAATGAAATAAAACATACATATGAAACAGGTAACATAGGGACTAAGCAGGTATTCAGGTATCATAGTCATATTAACAGATAAAAGTGTGCAGAGCTAGGGCAATAGGATTTATCAACTCCGACCCTAGTATCAGGGGGGAAGAAATTGATAGCATTATAGACATAACAGTGTTACGCACACCAGTGCTAACAGGAGTATACCGGTGTATGAACAGAGAGGGAAGCGAAGCAAACGAACTCACAGACAGTGTAACATAACATACACAGGAGGTGATGGAATTTCTAATAAACACAAAGTGAACGGAGAAGCCCAAAGGCTCAGGAATTGGGTGTCTCCCTAGTGTCAGGAATGCTCAGATGGAATAGAGCGGACAATGAAGCGATGTGTAGTGATTTAACATGTGGAGCACCTGAAATGATGTTGCTAAGAGCAACAGAAAAAACCCCAAAGGGTTACCAACGGGTGTAGGAATAAACTCCTTGGTCAGAGATAGAAATATAGACACAAGGAGAGTATCCACAATCCTAACCCCCACTTGCAGGGCACAGGTTCAGCTTACTGCCACTAAACTGACACCTGGACGCCCTGCACAGTGAGGGAGGATTAAGCAAGCAGGTCTGAGAGTACAGACGCAAACCTGCTGGGTTCACAGAATAGCAAAAGAACCCCAGCAGGTCAAACAACTGACTCCAGTCTTACTGCTAGGTCCGGATTGGCAGAATGAAGTACCGAATCCCAAGGCCTATTCGCGGTAAGCAACAAGTAAATACAAAGTCACACAGTACTAGCTAACTCTCTGGAACTGACCAACAAACAAAGATTCAGCAGCATTTGCCTAGCCTGAGAGGATGGTTTATATAGCAGGTGCTGTCCACGCCCCACTCAGACCTCACAGACTGTGAGCACAAAACCAGCGCCGGATTCCCTGCCGTGCACAGAGCCTGTAACCACTACACAGTAAAAACCCGGACCGGAGTATCAGCTGCGCTCAGGTTACTTCGCTAACACTTGCCTCCCGGTTGCCATGGCGACATGGCAGCACAGAGCAGGAGATCCTAACAGTACCCCCCCTCTGACGAGGGGTCAAAGAACCCCTACCACCGGATTTATCGGGGAACTACGAGAAGAAAGAGCGTATCAGTCTGGGGGCATGAAGATCACAACTGCGCACCCACGACCGCTCCTCCGGGCCATACCCCTTCCAGTGCACCAAAAATGACAGCCGACCCCGAACCATCTTGGAGTCAAGAACCCTTTCAACCACAAACTCCCTCTGACCCCGTATCAGAAGAGGAGAAGGTCTTCCACTGGAAGAAGGATTACTAACCGCCAGTTTTAAAAGGGAACAATGAAATGTTTTATTGATACCCAATGAACGGGGCAGATCTAACTGAAATGCCACCGGATTGATAACCCTGGTGATCTTATAAGGGCCGATGAACCGGGGGCCTAACTTATGAGATGGCTGTCTCAACTTCAAATTCTTGGTGGACAACCAGACGAAGTCTCCTAATTTGAAGCTGCAGGGTCTTCTCCGCTTATCAAAAACCCTTTTGGTCACTAATGACACAGACACAAGGGCTTTCTTCACTTTCCTCCAAATACCCCTAAGGACCGAAACAACAGAGGAACCACCAGGCGTGGAATCCAGGGGGTCAAAAGAATTGGCCTTAGGATGATGCCCATACACACAAAGGAAGGGAGAGATCCCTGTAGCAGAGTGGGGCCGCGTTGTTATAGGCAAACTCCGCCATGGACAGATGAGCAACCCAGTCAGTATGACACTTGGAGACATAACACCTGAGGAACTGCTCCAAGGACTGGTTCACCCTCTCAGTCTGCCCATTAGACTGTGGATGGTAGCCTGACGACAAGCTCACAGAAATCTGGAGATCAGAACAAAATGCCCTCCAGAATTTGGTCACAAACTGGGATCCACGGTCAGAGACCACATCAAGTGGCAACCCGTGGAGGCGCACAACATGCTGCATAAATAACTCAGACAGGCCGATGGCAACCCAACCAGTGGAACGAAATGCGCCATCTTCGAAAACCTGTCAACGACAACCCAAATGGCTGTCATCCCCGAGGATTTGGGCAAGTCCACCACAAAATCCATGGAAATGTGGGTCCATGGCTTAGACGGAATAGAGAGTGGATGTAATGGGCCGACAGGAACCCCTCTAGGAGTTTTATTTTGGGCACAAACGTCACATGCCCGAACCCACTGATCCACATCCCTAGCCACCGAGGGCCACCACACCGCCCGAGACAGCAACTCCCGAGTTCTGGCAATACCCGGATGCCCTGCCGACCTCTTGGCATGGAATTCCAGGAACACTCGCTGTCTTAACCTAGGAGGCACAAACAAGAGACCTACCGGAAGGTCTGGAGGAGCCTGCTCCTGTGCTCTAAGGACTAATGACAAGAGGTCCTGGGTAATGCCCACTTTAATACATGATGGGGACACAATGGGCAATGGCTCCTCGGTGGTCTCTTGAACTGGAGCAAAACTCAGCGAGAGCGCATCAGCCTTGATATTTTTTGACCCAGGGCGATATGTTATCAAAAAATTAAAGCGAGCAAAAAACAAAGCCCATCGTGCCTGCCTGGCATTGAGCCGCTTCGCTGACTCTAAATATGCCAGATTCTTATGGTCGGTGAGAATTGAGACCACAAACTTAGCCCCCTCAAGCCAGTGTCTCCACTCCCCGAGTGCATCCTTTATAGCCAACAATTCCCGGTTACCCACATCATAATTAATCTCGGCAGACGAAAATTTACGGGAAAAGTAAGCACAGGGATGAAGGCGATTATCAGACACCCCCATCTAAGAGAGCACTGCCCCAATACCTATCTCAGAGGCATCCACTTCTACCACAAAAGGACGCTCTGGATCTGGGTGTCGCAGCACCTTGGCCGAGACAAATGCCCTTTTGAGACGGGCAAAGGCCGCTTTGGCCTCACAAGACCAGTGAGCAACATCCGCCCCTTTCTTAGTGAGTGCCACCAAGGGGGCCACTATAGATGAAAATCCAGCGATAAACCGTCTATAAAAATTCGCAAAGCCCAGAAAACGCTGAAGTGCCTTCAAACTAGTGGGCTGCACCCAATCCAGGACTGCCTGTACCTTAGAACCCTCCATTTGGAAACCTTCTGAGTAGATAATATACCCTAGAAATGCGATTTGCTGGACTTCAAACTCGCACTTCTCCAGCTTCGCCCCAAGCTGGTGGTCTCTGAGTTTCTGGAGGACTAAGCGTACATGCTTCCGATGTTCCTCCAGGGAATGAGAGAAGATTAGGATGTCATCTAGATAAACAACTAAGAATCTATCCAAATATTCCCTGAGCACATCGTTCATGAATTCCTGGAAGACTGCCGGGGCATTAGAGAGCCCAAAAGGCATCACCAAATATTCATAATGCCCTGAGTGGGTATTAAAGGCAGTCTTCCATTCATCCCCCTCTCTTATTCAGATTAGATTGTAAGCACCGCGTAGGTCAATCTTAGAAAAAATGGTGGCAGTACGAAGCTGGTCAAACAAAACCGAAATGAGAGGCAGTGGGTACGAGTTTTCAATCGTGATACGGTTCAATTCCCTGAAGTCGATGCAGGGTCACAACGAACCGTCCTTTTTACCCACGAAAAAGAACCCCGACCCAACTGGGGACTGTGAGGGTCTGATAAATCCCTTAGCCAAGTTCTCCTGAATGTACTCTGCCATAGCCTGAGTCTCAGGACGTGACAGGGAGTACAACCTGCTCTTGGGAAGCTTAGCATCCGGCAACAAATCAATGGCACAGTCATAGGGGCGATGGGGAGGTAGTACCTCCGCAACTTTTTTGGAGAACACATCCGCAAAATCTGCATAACATCCTGGCAATCCTGGCAAATTTAGCTGCGAGAGCCTGACTGGAAGGCTCAAGCAACTCCTGAAACAATCACTACCCCAACTAAGAATCTCCCCAGAGACCCAGTCAAATTGAGGGTTATGGGCCCTTAACCAGGGTAACCCCAAAACCAATGGGGCAAAAGAACAGACAGTCACATAAAAAGACAATTTTTCAGAGTGTGTGGCTCCAATAAACAAAGGAATTTGGCTGGTGCAGGAGGTAATTTTACCCTGGGACAATGGTTCCCCGTTTAACCCACAGATCTCAATCTCTGATGCCAAAGGTACTGAGGGAACAGAGTGTTCCAGGGCGAATTGACGGTCCATGAAAACTAGAGATGAGCGCCTGAAATTTTTCGGGTTTTGTGTTTTGGTTTTGGGTTCGGTTCCGCGGCCGTGTTTTGGGTTCGACCGCGTTTTGGCAAAACCTCACCGAATTATTTTTGTCGGATTCGGGTGTGTTTTGGATTCGGGTGGTTTTTTCAAAAAACCCTAAAAAACATCTTAAAACATTGAATTTGGGGGTCATTTTGATCCCATAGTATTATTAACCTCAATAACCATAATTAACACTCATTTTCAGTCTATTCTGAACACCTTACACCTCACAATATTATTTTTAGTCCTAAAATTTGCACCGAGGTCGCTGGATGACTAAGCTCAGCGACCCTAGTGGCCGACACAAACACCGGGCCCATCTAGGAGTGGCACTGCAGTGTCACGCAGGATGTCCCTTCCAAAAAACCCTCCCCAAACAGCACATGACGCAAAGAAATAAAGAGGCGCAATGAGGTAGCTGTGTGAGTAAGATTAGCGACCCTAGTGGCCGACACAAACACCGGGCCCATCTAGGAGTGGCACTGCAGTGTCACGCAGGATGTCCCTTCCAAAAATCCCTCCCCAAACAGCACATGACGCAAAGAAAAAAAGAGGCGCAATGAGGTAGCTGACTGTGTGAGAAAGATAAGCGACCCTAGTGGCCGACACAAACACCGGGCCCATCTAGGAGTGGCACTGCAGTGTCACGCAGGATGTCCCTTCCAAAAAACCCTCCCCAAACAGCACATGACGCAAAGAAAAAAAGAGGCGCAATGAGGTAGCTGTGTGAGTAAGATTAGCGACCCTAGTGGCCGACACAAACACCTGGCCCATCTAGGAGTGGCACTGCAGTGTCACGCAGGATGTCCCTTCCAAAAAACCCTCCCCAAACAGCACATGACGCAAAGAAAAAAAGAGGCGCAATGAGGTAGCTGACTGTGTGAGAAAGATAAGCGACCCTAGTGGCCGACACAAACACCGGGCCCATCTAGGAGTGGCACTGCAGTGTCACGCAGGATGTCCCTTCCAAAAAACCCTCCCCAAACAGCACATGACGCAAAGAAAAAAAGAGGCGCAATGAGGTAGCTGACTGTGTGAGAAAGATAAGCGACCCTAGTGGCCGACACAAACACCGGGCCCATCTAGGAGTGGCACTGCAGTGTCACGCAGGATGTCCCTTCCAAAAAACCCTCCCCAAACAGCACATGACGCAAAGAAAAATAAAAGAAAAAAGAGGTGCAAGATGGAATTGTCCTTGGGCCCTTCCCACCCACCCTTATGTTGTATAAACAAAACAGGACATGCACACTTTAACCAACCCATCATTTCAGTGACAGGGTCTGCCACACGACTGTGACTGAAATGACGGGTTGGTTTGGACCCCCACCAAAAAAGAAGCAATTAATCTCTCCTTGCACAAACTGGCTCTACAGAGGCAAGATGTCCACCTCATCATCATCCTCCGATATATCACCGTGTACATCCCCCTCCTCACAGATTATCAATTCGTCCCCACTGGAATCCACCATGTCAGCTCCCTGTGTACTTTGTGGAGGCAATTGCTGCTGGTCAATGTCTCCGCGGAGGAATTGATTATAATTCATTTTAATGAACATCATCTTCTCCACATTTTCTGGATGTAACCTCGTACGCCGATTGCTGACAAGGTGAGCGGCGGCACTAAACACTCTTTCGGAGTACACACTTGTGGGAGGGCAACTTAGGTAGAATAAAGCCAGTTTGTGCAAGGGCCTCCAAATTGCCTCTTTTTCCTGCCAGTATAAGTACGGACTGTGTGACGTGCCTACTTGGATGCGGTCACTCATATAATCCTCCACCATTCTATCAATGGTGAGAGAATCATATGCAGTGACAGTAGACGACATGTCCGTAATGGTTGTCAGGTCCTTCAGTCCGGACCAGATGTCAGCATCAGCAGTCGCTCCAGACTGCCCTGCATCACCGCCAGCGGGTGGGCTCGGAATTCGGATTTGGGATTTCGAAGAATGCACAGTTCTTTGCTGTGCTGCTTTTGCCAGCTTGAGTCTTTTCATTTTTCTAGCGAGAGGCTGAGTGCTTCCATCCTCATGTGAAGCTGAACCACTAGCCATGAACATAGGCCAGGGCCTCAGCCGTTCCTTGCCACTCCGTGTGGTAAATGGCATATTGGCAAGTTTACGCTTCTCCTCCGACAATTTTATTTTAGGTTTTGGAGTCCTTTTTTTTCTGATATTTGGTGTTTTGGATTTGACATGCTCTGTACTATGACATTGGGCATCGGCCTTGGCAGACGACGTTGCTGGCATTTCATCGTCTCGGCCATGACTAGTGGCAGCAGCTTCAGCACGAGGTGGAAGTGGATCTTGATCTTTCCCTAATTTTGGAACCTCAACTTTTTTGTTCTCCATATTTTATAGGCAGAACTAAAAGGCACCTCAGGTAAACAATGGAGATGGATGGATTGGATACTAGTATACAATTATGGACGGACTGCCACGGTTAGGTGGTATAAAAAAACCACGGTTAGGTGGTATATAATACAATTATGGATGGACGGACTGCCTGCCGAGTTCCGACACAGAGGTAGCCACAGCCGTGAACTACCGCACTGTACACTGGTTGATAAAGAGATAGTAGTATACTCGTAACAACTAGTATGACACTATGACGACGGTATAAAGAATGAAAAAAAACCCACGGTTAGGTGGTATATATTATAATAATAATACAATTATGGATGGACGGACTGCCTGCCGACTGCCGACACAGAGGTAGCCACAGCCGTGAACTACCGCACTGTACACTGGTTGATAAAGAGATAGTAGTATACTCGTAACAACTAGTATGACACTATGACGACGGTATAAAGAATGGAAAAAAAACCACGGTTAGGTGGTATATATTATAATAATAATACAATTATGGATGGACGGACTGCCTGCCGACTGCCGACACAGAGGTAGCCACAGCCGTGAACTACCGCACTGTACACTGGTTGATAAAGAGATAGTAGTATACTCGTAACAACTAGTATGACACTATGACGACGGTATAAAGAATGAAAAAAAAACCACGGTTAGGTGGTATATATTATAATAATAATACAATTATGGATGGACGGACTGCCTGCCGACTGCCGACACAGAGGTAGCCACAGCCGTGAACTACCGCACTGTACACTGGTTGATAAAGAGATAGTAGTATACTCGTAACAACTAGTATGACACTATGACGACGGTATAAAGAAAGAAAAAAAAATACCACAGTTAGGTGGTATATATTATAATAATAATACAATTATGGATGGACGGACTGCCTGCCGACTGCCGACACAGAGGTAGCCACAGCCGTGAACTACCGCACTGTACACTGGTTGATAAAGAGATAGTAGTATACTCGTAACAACTAGTATGACACTATGACGACGGTATAAAGAATGAAAAAAAAACCACGGTTAGGTGGTATATATTATAATAATAATACAATTATGGATGGACGGACTGCCTGCCGACTGCCGACACAGAGGTAGCCACAGCCGTGAACTACCGCACTGTACACTGGTTGATAAAGAGATAGTAGTATACTCGTAACAACTAGTATGACACTATGACGACGGTATAAAGAATGAAAAAAAAACCACGGTTAGGTGGTATATATTATAATAATAATACAATTATGGATGGACGGACTGCCTGCCGACTGCCGACACAGAGGTAGCCACAGCCGTGAACTACCGCACTGTACACTGGTTGATAAAGAGATAGTAGTATACTCGTAACAACTAGTATGACACTATGACGGTATAAAGAATGAAAAAAAAACCACGGTTAGGTGGTATATATTATAATAATAATACAATTATGGATGGACGGACTGCCTGCCGACTGCCGACACAGAGGTAGCCACAGCCGTGAACTACCGCACTGTACACTGGTTGATAAAGAGATAGTAGTATACTCGTAACAAGTATGACACTATGACGACGGTATAAAGAAAGAAAAAAAAATACCACGGTTAGGTGGTATATATTGTAATACAATTATGGATGGACGGACTGCCTGCCGAGTTCCGACTGCCGACACAGAGGTAGCCACAGCCGTGAACTACCGCACTGTACTGTGTCTGCTGCTAATATAGACTGGTTGATAAAGAGATAGTATACAATACATACAACAATATACTACTATACTGGTGGTCAGGCACTGGTCACCACTAGTCACACTGGCAGTGGCACTCCTGCAGCAAAAGTGTGCACTGTTTAATTTTAAATTAATATAATATTATGTACTCCTGGGGGCTCCTGCTATAACAACCTGCAGTGCTCCCCAGTCTCCCCCACAATTATTATAAGCTTTGCCTTTTATACATTGATGTGCAGCACACTGGGCTGAGCTGAGTGCACACAGACTGAGTCACACTGTGTGACTGGCTGCTGCTGTGTATCGTTTTTTTTCAGGCAGAGAACGGATATAGCAGAGAACGGATATATTATATTAAAATAAATAAAAGTTAACTAACAACAACTGCACTGGTCACTGTGGTAAACTCTGTCTGACTCTGCACAATCTCTCTCTCTCTTCTAATCTAATTTCTAATGGAGAGGACGCCAGCCACGTCCTCTCCCTATCAATCTCAATGCACGTGTGAAAATGGCGGCGACGCGCGGCTCCTTATATAGAATCCGAGTCTCGCGAGAATCCGACAGCGTCATGATGACGTTCGGGCGCGCTCGGGTTAACCGAGCAAGGCGGGAGGATCCGAGTCTGCTCGGACCCGTGAAAAAAACATGAAGTTCGTGCGGGTTCGGTTTCAGAGAAACCGAACCCGCTCATCTCTAATGAAAACCCCATCGGCCCCACTGTCAACAAAGGCCTTAGTCTTGACAGTTTGACCGAGGATCTCCAAAGTCACCGGAATGAGAAAAGTCTTTTTGGGAAATTCTGACTTCTAGGCCTGACAGAATATTTCCCATCACCCTCAGGCCCTGAAGTTTTCCGTTTTTTATGGGCATGATACTACAACATGACCTTTATTCCCACAGTACAAACACAAACCCTGCTGTCTCCTCCGCGTCTTCTCACGCGAGGAGAGGCGGGTAACCCCAATCTGCATAGGCTCCTCGGAATATTCCTCAGAGTCTGAGGTTCCCTTGGGAAAAAAGGAAACTGCGGTCTCCCTTTCAAGCCTACGCTCTCTCAGCCGTCTATCCACCCGGATGGATAACTGCATGAGCTGATCTAAGCTATCAGGCGAGGGATATTGTACCAGTTGGTCCTTTATCTGGTCAGAAAGGCCCCTTCGGTACTGGTTTCTCAGGGCTGGGTCATTCCACTGGGTATCATGAGCCAACCTCCGAAACTCCGTACTATAAACCTCAGCTGGCCGTCGCCGTTGCTTAAGAACCGTAATCTGAGCCTCGGCTGAAGCCATCTTGTCAGGGTCATCATACAAAATGCACAGTGCCGTAAAAAAAGCATCAACACTTTTAAGCGACGGACAGTCAGGCTGTAACCCATATGCCCAGACCTGTGGGTCTCCTTGTAGCAAGGAAATCACCATGCCCACCCGCTGAATCTCCGACCCAGAAGACTGGGGCCAAAGCCTGAAATATAGCTTACAGCTCTCCTTGAAACAAAAGAACTGCGAGCGATCTCCAGAAAAACGATCCGGGAGATTTACTTTCGGCTCCTTAATCCCTGAACTTGCTGCTGCTGCGGGAGCTCCGCTAGCAGCCTGCGGGGTGTTCATTTTAATGGACATCTCATTAAATTGTCGAGTCAGGACCTGCACCTGATCGACCACCTGTTGCAAAGTATTTTGAGGGGTATGCTCCATATTCCCACAAAATTTCAACAGGAGTAGGGCTGCTGAATATGTTACGCACACCAGTGCTAACAGGAGTATACCGGTGTATGAACAGAGAGGGAAGCGAAGCAAACGAACTCACAGACAGTATAACATAACATACACAGGAGGTGATGGAATTTCTAATAAACACAAAGTGAACGGAGAAGCCCAAAGGCTCAGGAATTGGGTGTCTCCCTAGTGTCAGGAATGCTCAGATGGAATAGAGCGGACAATGAAGCGATGTGTAGTGATTTAACATGTGGAGCACCAACGGGTGTAGGAATAAACTCCTTGGTCAGAGATAGAAATATAGACACAAGGAGAGTATCCACAATCCTAACCCCCACTTGCAGGGCACAGGTTCAGCTTACTGCCACTAAACTGACACCTGGACGCCCTGCACAGTGAGGGAGGATTAAGCAAGCAGGTCTGAGAGTACAGCCGCAAACCTGCTGGGTTCACAGAATAGCAAAAGAACCCCAGCAGGTCAAACAACTGACTCCAGTCTTACTGCTAGGTCTGGATTGGCAGAATGAAGTACCGAATCCCAAGGCCTATTCGCAGTAAGCAACAAGTAAATACAAAGTCACACAGTACTAGCTAACTCTCTGGAACTGACTGACAAACAAAGATTCAGCAGCATTTGCCTAGCCTGAGAGGATGGTTTATATAGCAGGTGCTGTCCACGCCCCACTCAGACCTCACAGACTGTGAGCACAAAACCAGCGCCGGATTCCCTGCCGTGCACAGAGCCTGTAACCACTACACAGTAAAAACCCGGACCGGAGTATCAGCTGCGCTCAGGTTACTTCGCTAACACTTGCCTCCCGGTTGCCATGGCGACGTGGCAGCACAGAGCAGGAGATCCTAACAAACAGCCAGTATAAACCAAAAGGAAAAGCATGGGAGATGGAACACTTAAGAAGTAGTAGATTCCTCATTCAGGCTAAATTGTAAAGGGGATGTCTTCCCTGGGTGTGATATGAGAGCAGAACCTTCCCCCTCCATGACGTATTCATGCCAATGGAACCATTGCATAATGGGAGAGGAAGCAGAGGGGGAATAAGGCACATATTCAGTTTCCATGGTATAATGGTAATGGACTTTATGAAATACTTTTAGAGCAGGGGGGACTACCGCTTGTTTCCAGGCTTGGGCCAAGGTTGCCCTTGCTGCTATACAAATGTGTCCTAATAAGTACCTTTGGGGGGCTGAGACCTCCAGGGGATACATATGTAGGAGAGCTAAAGCTGGGGATGGGCTTAAAGATAGACATAAAACTTTATTTATCAGTGTAAATACTTCTGCCCAGAAAGTTTGGAGAAGGGGACATGACCAGAAAATATGATACAAATGTCCTATTTCTCCGCAATTTCTCCAACAGAGTGGTGAGCAGGAAGGCCAAAATGTGTGCAGTCTGTCCGGGGTCAGGTATAATCTATTCAGTAATTTACCATGCATTTCTGAATGGTTTAAACAGTGTGACATGCGGAATGTTAAACGATATAATTTCTCCCATTGTGTCTCTGCTATGGGAATACCTAAATCCCTCTCCCAGCACTTCGGGGCATTAGACTTTTGGTATGGGACCAATGAGATGAGTGTATTGTACCAATAAGTAATATCTTTAGTTGATGTAAGCAATACCACACGGGATAGAATAGACTGAACTAAAGAGCTGGGGGAGTTTGTACGATGGGTAAACTCTTAAACCAGTGTCTGATTTGAAAATAGTGAAATAGTTCAGTATTCGGGAGGGAGAATTTATCGTGCAACTGGGCGAATGAAAGAAAGGCAGTTCCATCTAATAAGTCTCCGAGGGTATAAATATTACGAGCATTCCACGCAGAGATATGTAAATTGGGAATTAATTTACTCACAGCTTTAAGTGAAAGGGCAGTGTAGGGGGTAGTAATGCCAGGGAGCTTACTTATCAAACTATCCCATATTCGTAGAGAAGAAGCCGTAGAGGGAAGGATGGCCAAGTCGATGGGACGTAGGGCTTTAGGAGTCCACAACAGATCTGCTAAGGGGTATCCTATGCAACCGACATCTTCAATGTGGGCCCACAAGGATACGGGATTGGAGGGGTACCAAAATTTCAGTTGAGCAAGCACACAAGCTTCTTGATATAGACTCAGGTCGGGTAGTGCGAGACCTCCTCTGTGTCGAGGGAGTATCATTCTAGCATGTGCCAATTTTGGGGGGTGCGATTTCCACAGGTATTTTGTCAAGACCACTCTGCATTTATCGAGATAAGGTTTGGGGAAAGAATAAGGTATGGTGCGAAATAAATACATAAGTTTGGGTAGTAGGGACATTTTAAAGGCAGATAAACGACCCAGCCAAGATATCTCATACAAAAGCCACGAGGATGTCAGGGTCTGGAGAGTGAGTATCAGGGGAGGGAGATTTAAATCGAAAACAGTAGAGGAGGAAGGGGGAATATGTATCCCAAGGTATGTAAGCGAGTTAAGTTTCCAGTTGTATGAGTATTGAGATCGTAAAGCAGCCGTGAGTGTATCAGGTAAGTGGACAGGGAAAGCGTCAGTTTTAGTTGTGTTCAATTTATAGTATGAGGCCTCGCTAAAGCCGTGTAGTATCGAGTGTAGAATAGATGCGGGAGAGAGGAGGAGGGGTGAGATACAAAGAGAAGAACGTCGTCGGCAAAGAGACATATCTTATGGGAGAGTCCCCCATGGGTCAGGCCAGGGAATGCAGCATCCGATCTGATTTTAGCCGCCAGGGGTTCAATGCCAAGAACATATATCAAAGGTGAGAGAGGGCAACCTTGGCGGGTTCCATTAGTAATTGGGAAGGCGTCCGACAAGAATCCATTGCTAAATACCCTCGCTGACGGTAGAGTATATAATGCTGAGATTGACGCCAGAATCTGGGCCGAAAAACCAAATTTAACTAAAACAGTACGCATATATAGCCAATTTAATCTGTCGAACACCTTCTCAGCATCCAATGAGAGTAACAAAAATCCCTTGGTATCAGAGGCCCTATCTATCAGATTGAAGACCCTACGGGTGTTTTCAGAGGCCTGTCTTCCAGATACAAACCCAACCTGGTCAGGGTGAATCAACAAGGGTAGATAAGCACTAAGTCGGGATGCTATCATTTTAGCATAGAGCTTAACAGCACTATTAAGCAATGCAATTGGTCTGTAGTTGTGGCAGTGGGCAGGGTCTTTCCCAGGTTTGGGGATAGCTACCACCTGGGCCTCCAGCATTTCCTTAGGGAAGGCACCAGTACTGGTTATATCATTGAACAGAGCGGTTAAGATGGGAGAGAGACGGTCCGTAAAGGAAGCATAAAAATCGTTAATAAACCCATCGGGGCCAGGGGCCTTATCCTTAGGGAGGGATTTAATCGCAGATTCGACCTCTAGTGCGGTCCAAGGGGCATTTAAGGCATCTAACTGATCAGGGGTCAGAGTGGGGAGGTTGACAGAAGAAAGAAACGCTTGTATAGAGTCAGGAGTAGGCTGGAATGTGAGGGGATCAGTGTGTAAATTGTATAATTTAGTATAGTAGTCTGCGAATTGGTTAGCAATATCTAAAGGGTTTGCAAGCTTAGAGCCTGCAGAGGAAAGAATAAATTTAATTCTGTTGCAAGCACGTTGGGCACGAAGTCTGCGAGCGAGCATTTTACCAGGTCTATTACCCACTAAATAGAATTTCTGTCGTAATCTATTGAGGGCCACTTGGGTTCTAAAAACCAAGAGATTTTGTAGTTGGCTGCGAATGTCAGAGAGTTCCTTACGCAAAATCTGGGTGGGGTGCTACTTATTCTTATCTTCAGCTATTTTAAGTCTCTGTTCCAGATCTAGTTGGAGTTGTTTGGCTTGCTTTTTAAGCGTAGCTCCAGCCTGAATAGCGGAACCGCGGGCAACCGCTTTAAACACACACCAATAATTTGGCAAAGAGGTGTCTGAGGGGGAATTAGTGTCTGTATAAAGGGATATGCAGTCAGAGATAATTTTTTTGGCCAACAGGTTGTGCAAGAGATGTGGAGATAATCGCCATGGTCTGGGGGGCATGGGAGCAGAATTAATGTGCCATTTCCAATATAGCGGTGCGTGGTCGGACCAGGTGATAGGTAGAATATCGACCGTACCAGAATCCTGTAAGATCCATTTATCACATAACACAAGGTCAATTTGTGAATATGAATTGTGAACCGGTGAAAAGAACGTGTAGTCTCTACCGGAGGGGTTGCGAATGCGCCAGATGTCATATAAGTCGAACTCCGCTAACACATTACGTAGCGCTAATGAGGGGCCAGAGCGGGTTTTAGATGTAGCTGAAGAGGACTGGGACGATTTATCTAGTTTGGGATCTAGTACTAAGTTAAAGTCTCCTAGGAGGATTAGGGAGCCGAGCCGGACCTTTTGGATAAGCAAGCATAGCTTCCGAATAAAGGCCACCTGGTTCGAATTAGGTGCGTATAGTGAGACTATAGTGACAGATTTACTTTCCAAAACACCTGTGAGAATCAAGTAGCGGCCTGCTTTATCTGCAATTTGAGAATGGAGGGTAAAAGGAACATTATCTCTAAATAACAGAGCTACTCCATTTCTTTTAAAGGGGCCGTTAGCAAAATATCCTATAGGAAACCTGTGGTCTTTCAATACAGGGGGGTTGTGGGAGGAAAAGTGAGTTTCTTGTAAGGCGACTATATCAGCTTTATACTTATGGAAAGAGGATAGAGCTAATCTACGTTTGTTGGGGGAGTTTAAACCTTTAACATTCAATGAGAGAATACCAACCATAATTATTCAGTCATAATACCATGTAAGTGATGGCATCCCATCAGGAAGGGGGAGGGGGGGATATAAAAAACAAGAAGAAGGGGCGATAGACTCGAAAACAGTAAAACAAAGGGAAAGGAAAAATAAACCGAAGCAGTACATCGGGTCTGCATAGCTACTGCAGGGGAAAAATGAATGCAGTAGATAAACGAGGGGCAGGCGGACTCTTCAATCCAGTGAGTCAGTGAAAAAACAAAAAGCTAATATGTAGGGAGAATAGAAGCACATCTCCGTCTAAATAAAGGTGGCACATGGGAAATAGACATATATTAAAGAGAAAAAATGAAGCACAAAATGGTATGGCATATCTTGCTAGCGGAAATACATCCTTCTGCTGTATGCAGCGTGTGCTATAAAGATAGGCCGTTAAACATATAAACATATAGACTGGGGCGTAAACTGAACAACCACTTATAAATAGGAGAGTATGCACTATAAAAACCGGCAGGGAGAAAATGCAACTCACCTAGAAGAATTCAATAAACAGAACAGCAGCAATAGACATAAACATAATAAAGTCAATATCTCTAACGAAATATAGAAAGGCATGTTAGAACATTAATTAATTACGTAGTGGGTTCAATCAGTGGACCATTCCGAACGAGGTGGAGGACGTCTCTCATGAGGGGATGGTAGTTTCACCGAGATGTCCCAGTCCTCGAGCAGTTTCATTCCGGCTTCCAGCTCTGATATAATAAACGAAGAACCTTCATAAAAGACAATCAGCTTCACTGGAAAGCCCCACCTGTATCGAATATCTTGGGCCCGGAGGGCGGAAGTGATCGGAGTTAAGCTGCACCTCTTAGAAAGGGTAAGTGCGGAAAAGTCCGGGAACAATTGCAATCCTCCTAGAGTTTCAGAGTTCTCTGCATCTCGAGTAGCTTGGAGAATACGTTCTTTAACGGTAAAGAAGTGTACTCGGAGTAACGTATCTCTAGGTGAGGAGTTGGAGAGAAACCGGGGCTTAGGAAGGCGATGAATTCGGTCAATTAGCAGTTTCGCATCGGGTACACCAGGTAGAAGTTTACGGAACAGGGCCATAGCATATTCCGTCAGATCCGAGTTATCTACCGAACCAGGTATTCCACGTATTTTAATATTCCGTCTGGAGCGATCCTCCATATCCGCCATTTTGTTTTTAAATGTGTCCAAGTCGTTTTGTTGTTGGTCATGAGCTGTAATGAGATCATTATGTGACGTCACCAGTTCTTCCAATTTGCGCTCTAGAGTGTCGGCTCTATCCCCGATGGCTGTTAGCTCAACCTTGACTTCACGTATAGCAGCTGTGAGGTCGTGAGTTAGGTCCGATTTGAAGGCCGTCAAGACCTAGCAAAGGGTCTTCACAGTAAGGGGAGCATCAGAATTCGGATCCACGCCCGACACTGAAAGCGAGCTGGTCAGGTCCGACGGATAGGGGCTTTTCGTAGAAGGGGCCGACACTCCCCGAGTTGGCGGGGACGCCTGATGTTGTTTCCGGATTGGGAGAGATACCTGAGGAGGCAGTGTGCCTTTTGCTTTTTTGGCGCCATAATGAGATAGAAGAAAAAATGGAGAAAAAATAAATGACCTGAGAGTAGTGCAGCAGACGGATCCCTCTAGGCTGGTGCGTTATAAAGTAGACAGGATACTGGGTTTTAAACGTAATCCCATGTTAAGCGATAAGACTCTGGGTGGAAAAGGCACATATTAGGGGTCACATTTTGACGGGCTGTAGGAGTGTAGAGACGAGGGCCGCCTCAAACCCGATAGTGATGGTAGGAAAACACCAGACAGAGCCTGAGAGCAGTCTCGAATTAGTGTGAGAGGGCACGATTAGATGGCAAAGCGGGCCGTATTAGCTGCAGCCAGCAGTGTATTATATGTCTTCAATAAGCTGAGGGCACCTGCAGATGCACAGCAGGCAGGTTTTGTGAGACTAAAAGGCTGCCACAGAGCTGCTATGCAGTGTCTCTGGAGTATGCTGCCTGTGGTAATATTAGCTGTGGAGGGCTTTTCAAGATGGCCACCGCCAGAATTACAAGCAGGGAGATTTTCTTTCTACCTGCTGTTCCAGGCACAGGAGGGGAACTTTCAGCCTTTTGCAGGTACCTGGGGGTCTGGGGAGGGTTTCCGCTGGTCAGAGGTTGTGTGGGGCGCCCATAGGAGGTCCGCCGAGTCCTGCCGCGGCCGCAAACGGGTCCCGGAGCTCGTCGCCGGGATGCCTCCAAACTCGAGGCCCCGGCTTCTGGAAGTCGAGTAGGCCGCGGGCTCGTAGCGGCGTAAATGATCCCCCGGCGGCGCGGGACTCCTCTCCAGATAGCCCACTGCTGTCAGCAGCTCACTGGGTTACAGCAGGGGATAATGGAAGCTGTTTTGGGCACGTCTGTGGGTACTTAGAGCCCTTAATTGCAGGAGCTCCAGCTCAGGATGTCTGTGTAGGACAGCGTCCAAGCCACGCCCCCTGCATGCATCCTTATGTTTTCATGTTCATGGCATTCCACCGGATGGATAGCTTCTACAAAGACAAATGGTTTTCTATGTGTTGCACCACATTGC
The DNA here is from genome assembly GCF_028390025.1 of Pseudophryne corroboree. Classification (NCBI taxonomy): domain Eukaryota; kingdom Metazoa; phylum Chordata; class Amphibia; order Anura; family Myobatrachidae; genus Pseudophryne; species Pseudophryne corroboree. The sequence goes on from NC_086445.1 coordinate 700,132,766, forward strand.
AGTTGCTGTTATGGGGGAGCACAGAATTGCACACTACCATGACAACTTTTTTTGTGCCTGGCCAGTTGACCCTCCTGCTGCACTGCCCTTCTTTTCTCAGTTTAGACGCTGTTGGCAGAATTAGTATTCCCATGATGCAATTGAGGCTCCAGACAATGTGTTGTTATACCTCTTTATAAAAATAAAATTAATACTGGGTCCTTTCTTGGGTTATGTGTTGTCTAAGGTTAACTGTAAGTTAATTGTGAATTTTGGGGAATTAGAGCTTTACACTGTTGTCCTTCTTTTGGACAGGCCCTTAGGCAGGCATGGAAGGACTACCAATGTTCTTTGTGATCTTATCAATCTGCATGATCAGAGTTTGATTCCTCAGATGGGTATAAATGTGTTAGTATCTCGCTGGCAAAGTAATCGCAAGAAGAGACTTTCTAAAAGCAATAAATGAGGTCCTTATTTACTTTGACAGTTCTGTAAAGCTAGGTTGGAGTTACCAGTAATTGATCCTGGCCCCACCTGCAGCACCTTACACTGATACACCCTTTAAATAGGAGCTTTGCACTCTGCTAGGTGTAGGTTATTATTTATCTTTTACCTGCTATGAGATAGGTTCCTAGCAACTCCTGGTCTAGATTATATTCCCCAGGGCTGAAACTAGGATTTTCGTCACCTGGGGCAAGGCAGTAATTTTCTGCGATCCCAGGTACTGGAGCCATCTGCGAGCAGACAGGTGGGTCAGATACATTGCCCTGGGAGCTGTCTGCTGTCTCACTGGAGCAGCACAGCACTGTCGGTAAAAAAAAACCAAAAAAACCCCTGCTCCTCTGTAACTCCTTGGCGCCCCCTCAAATCCTGCACCCGTGGCGCATGCCCCCTTATCCCCCCCCCCCCTTGTTACGGCCCTGTGTTCCCCAGACTTCTAATGTTCCTGTATCGTGAGAACTACAGCTCTCAATGAGCCTTCAGTTCCTGTCATTGAACTGCCGGTCTCACTGCATTGCCATTGGTATCTGTCTGATAAACTTGCTTAGTATTTCTCATTAAATTCAGTTCCTGTCCTTGGACTGCTGTCTCCTTGCATTACATGTGCTATCCGATAAACCTGCTCAGTATTGCTCATGGCCTTCATTTCTTGCCCTACCTTGTCATTGCATTGCTATACAGTCTCATATTATTGACAGTGCAATCTGATTGTTCATTCCTGGACTATTTGCATTCCTGGTTCAATGATATTACACCTATTGCATTACTGCGAGTATGTGATGTGATGTGATGTGTTGCTGCGATTTTATTCATTCATCTGAGTATGTTATATCATTGGAAAATATTCCTGTTATATTTACTAAGCAAGTCTCCTTGTCAATTGATGGCTGGATCTCCTAAATGTAATCATAGCAAAAGGTGAGAGAGAGCATCAACTGATGATTTTATTATATGGGGCTCTTTGTTCATGGATGGTGTCAGGCAGTGGTTTGTAGGTCCCTATATAGGATTTATAATTATGTGCAGCTTTATGAGCAGCCTGACCTCAACTAAAGTTTTTTAATCTCTAAGTAAGCCATTAAAGAGTTGGGCTTGGGTTACCACTGTCCCGATGACACAATGCGTCCCATTGATTTTTGATTTTTCCCCCATTTGCTTTTAGTAGTTTAGGGAATAGGGTCATCCAGGCAGAGGCATCACTGGGGCATGTGGACTACACCGAGTGTCACCCTCTGAGGGTGTGACACCAAAATACCAGCTCCTCCTCAGTGACAGGGAGGTGGGTGCTACAATGTGACATTATCATGCAGTGCCTGGCTCCTGTCATTGAGGATGAGCTGGCAGTGCAGGGAGAGTCTCTGGGGGCAACCCAGAACCTTCGGAAATGCTGGGCAAGCCCCCGGAGTGATGAATATGGGGGCATATCACTATGCCATGCCCCTTCTCGTTAGATTACGCCTCTATTTGGCCGTACATCAGGGATGCATGGTTAATTAGTGCAACCGGCTCCCTGGTGACAAAATCCCAATTTGGTTGTGCACTCTTACACATTCTGAGCACCTAAGTTCTCTCCAGCCCTGGACACATCTCTCTTCCCAGGGGTTAGTAAGGTGACATGGCTTAGGTTTAGGGATATATGTTAGGATTCCCTGTTGCCTCAGTTGTAGTCAGCAGTGAGTCATTTTGGGGTTCTTGAAGTGCTTGCTATCCATCTCAAGGGTTAATGTCATTGACAGACTATACAGATTTGTATGCAAGTCGACCTCAGATGCGTGCATAGCATAATTGCTTTCCTTCTGCATTCTGCAGGAGACTCCCTGAAATAGTAGCAATCTCCCTGACTCCCTGAATAAACCAGCAATCTCCCTGATTGCACCTTATCTCCATTATGCAGCTGTTATATTCATGGGAGAAAAAAGAAATCAGAGATACATACATTAAAATTGGCTCATCAGTGCCATTTCCCGGCATTGTTATAAGGCACAATGATCCCTATGGCTACATGTATTTTAAATAAGGTTTTTCGTGGCCACTTACAGTATATGGAACCTGAGGGCGCAACGGCCAGCGGCTTGTAATGAGTCAAATTGGCTCATTACAAGCCGCCTGTGCTGTGTGCGCCGCGCTGGAGGAGAGCAGCAGTGCCGGAGGCAGGGGAGGAGGAGGAAGAGGGAGGGGGACTGGAGCCGCAGCAGCGCTATATAATTGGTAGAGGCGTCGCTGCAGCAGTCCCCTCTCCTTCCGCATTGGCTGCCCCGCACTGCTGGGATGCGCTTCCCTCATCCCAGCATTCACAGCGGCGTTGGGCAGCCAATGCAGAAGCAGAGGGACAGCACCTCTACCAATTACATAGCACTGCTGTGGCTCCAGGCCCCCTCCTTCCTCCTCCTTCTCCCCTGCCAGGGATCTGCCCAGCACCAAGGAGCCTGAGCCAGCGGGGAGAGATGGTAAGTATCTATCTCTGTCTGTCTGTCTATCTATCTACCTATCTATCCTGTCTGCCGCAATGTTTAAAAAGGGGGACACTGTCTGCCGCAATGTGTAAAAAGGGGGACGCTGTCTGCCATAATGTGTAAAAAGGGGGACGCTGTCTGCCATAATGTGTAAAAAGGGGGACGCTGTCTGCTGTAATGTGTAAAAAGGGCACGCTGTCTGCCGTAATATGTAAAAAGGGGAACAGTCTGCCGTAATGTGTAAAAAGGGGTACGCTGTCTGCCGTAATGTGTAAAAAGGGCACGCTGTCTACCGTAATGTGTAAAAAGCGGCCGCTGTCTGTTGTAATGTGTAAAAAGGGGATGCTGTCTGCCATAATGTGTAAAAAGGGGGACTGGCTGCCGTAATGTGTAAAAGGGGGCTCTGCCTGCTGTAGTGGCGCTACTGTGCGGTGTAATTTGCATAATGGAGACTACTGTGCACCATAGTATGAATTGGTATTATTTTGTGGCCACACCCCTTCCCCATGAAGCCACGCCCCTATATAATTTTTTGCGGGCCTACGGCGCACACGCACATCTTGCATGGTGCGGGGGGCACCAAAGCCGTTTCTTGCACACAGCGCTAAAATGCCTAGTTACGGCACTGCACATTTACATCACTGGTGCAATAGCTTCACAATCAGATGGATCTGTGTATATGTAACATTCTGCATAGCCTGCAGTTCTAATCTCTAGTATAACTGAAATTAAATTGTTTAATTAATAACCATACATCTCCAGACTGTCTGTGTCTATAATATATTATACAGTATGGTGACTGTCAGTGGTGCACCACTGATTCAGTGTAATTATGGACAAACAAAGGGATACAAAAAAAAGGACTCTGGTAGGGGGCACTCTTTTCAACAGAGATATGTGCTCAAATGTAGTAGGCTGTTTAAAACATAATTTTTATTGGATATACTGTACTCTAAAAAATAACATGGAGCAAAAGTTATATGAACAATATAAAACAAAAAAAAAGCGCTGTAAAAATATAAGCAAACAAGTAATAATCGGTTAGCCCAAATGATATATATTATATATAAAGCAGAAGATGGAGATAAAAGTAATCGGTTAGCCCAAATGATATATATTATATATAAAGCAGAAGCTGGAGATAAAAGTAATCGGTTAGCAAGAAAATGAGAGTCTCATAAGATAACAGATATTAGTTAATGGCCATTAGTCTACTGTGCTTGATTAAAACAAAATAGTGATGACCTTTATCTCTCCTTTATGTATCCCAGAATAAATAGCGTAATGTATATATGCAGGATTTAAATCATAGGTCATTCAGTGTAAAACTCAATGGTGTAATCTTTAGAGATGAGCGGGTTCGGTTCCTCGGAAACCGAACCCCCCCGAACTTCACCCATTTTACACGGGTCCGAGGCATACTCGGATTCTCCCGTATGGCTCGGTTAACCCGAGCGTGCCCGAACGTCATCATCCCGCTGTCGGATTCTCGCGAGATTCGGATTCTATATAAGCAGCCGCGCGTCGCCGCCATTTTTCACTCGTGCATTGGAAATGATAGTGAGAGGACGTGGCTGGCGTCCTCTCACTTTGTTTCAGGGGGCTGCATATCTTTATTCTGGGGACCAGCAGTATTATAGGAGGAGTACAGTGCAGAGTTTTGCTGACCAGTGACCACCAGTATTATACGTTGTCTGCCTGAAAAACGCTCCATATCTGTGCTCAGTGTGCTGCATATATCTGTGCTCACACTGCTTTATTGTGGGTACTGGGGACCACCAGTATATTATATAGGAGGAGTACAGTGCAGAGTTTTGCTGACCACTGACCACCAATATTATACGTTGTCTGCCTGAAAAACGCTCCATATCTGTGCTCAGTGTGCTGCATATACAGTGGTGCAAGTAGAAAAATTCTCTTACGGGTACTGTGATGCGCGCGCCTAAAAAGGGCGTGGTCACGTGTCGTGTGGGGGCGTGGCCACATGCTAGGGGGAGTGGCTACACGACACTGGAGGCATAGTCACACAACACAGCCCCTTCTCTTTGCACTTTGGAGGCAAAGTGTTGAGAACTGTGACTTGCTCTGTAGTGCAGTTTATGGTGGCACTGTGGCAGTAATTGTAAGCAGTACCACCTTACTTTCACAATTGATTTTAACAGCTTTTTGCCAACTTGGTTTCTATAAGAAAAGTCATCTCACTTCAGGGCTACTGAACATCTAGGTCAATATTAGGTTGGATTAAAAATTAAAAGAGTGCAGCATTGACTGAGCCAAAAAAAACTTTTATTTTATTAACCAGCATTGTGAATAATGTACGCTAGAATTGTACAAATATATAAAACAATCACATTTTAATATAACATAAGTTATATAACAGAATATCCCTCCTTCCATCTCTCATCCCTGCACCTCAATCCCTCCATCCATCTCCACTGCACCTTGCTTCCACTTACATCTCCCACACCTGTACTTCACTTCCACCTTCTATCTCCCACACCTGTACTTCCCTTCCACCTACCATCTCCCACACCTTCTTTCCACCTTCCATCTCCTCTACACCTCGCTCCCACATTCCATCTCCCACACCTGTACTTCACTTCCACCCCCCACACCTGCCTTCCACCTTCCATCTCCCACACCTGTACTTTACTTCCACCTACCATCTCCACACCTGCCTTCTACCTTCCATCTCCTCTACACCTCGCTCCCACATTCTATCTCCCACACCTGTACTTCACTTCCACCTCCCATACCTGCCTTCCACCTTCCATCTCCCACACCTGTACTTTACTTCCACCTACCATCTCCACACCTGCCTTCTACCTTCCATCTCCTCTGCACCTCGCTCTCACCTTCCATCTCCCACATCTGTACTTCACTTCCACCTTCCATCTCCCACACCTGCCTTCCACCTTCCATCTCCTCTCCACCTCACTCCCACATTTCATCTCCCACACCTGTATTTTACTTCCACCTTCCATCTCCCACATCTGCCTTCTACCTTCCATCTCCTCTGCACCTCACTCCCACATTCCATCTCCCACACCTGTATTTCACTTCCACCTTCCATCTCCCGCACCTGCCTTCCACCTTCCATCTCCCACACCTGTACTTCACTTCCACCTTCCATCTCCCACACCTGTACTTCACTTCCACCTTCCATCTCCCACACCTGCCTTCCACCTTCCATCTCTTCTGCACCTCGCTCCCACCTTCCATCTCCCACACCTGCCTTCCACTTTCCATCTCTTCTGCACCTCACTCCCACCTTCTATCTCCCACACCTGTACTTCACTTCCACCTTCCATCTCCCACACCTGCCTTCCACCTTCCATCTCCCACACCTGTACTTCACTTCCATCTCCCACACCTGCCTTCCACCTTCCATCTCCCACACCTGTACTTCACTTCCATCTCCCACACCTGTATTTCACTTCCATCTCCCACACCTGTACTTCACTTCCATCTCCCACACCTGTACTTCACTTCCATCTCCCACACCTGTACTTCACTTCCATCTCCCACATCTGTACTTCACTTCCATCTCCCACACCTGTACTTCACTTCCATCTCCCACACCTGCCTTCCACCTTCCATCTCCCACACCTGTACTTCACTTTCACCTTCCATCTCCCACACCTGCCTTCCACCTTCCATCTCTTCTGCACCTCGCTCCCACCTTCCATCCCCCACATCTGTACCTCACTTCCACCTTCCATCTCCCACACCTGTACTTCACTTCCACCTTCCATCTCCCACACCTGCCTTCCACCTTCCATCTCCCACACCTGTACTTTACTTCCACCTACCATCTCCACACCTGTACTTTACTTCCACCTTCCATCTCCTACACCTGTACTTTACTTCCATCTCCCACACCTGCCTTCCACCTTCCATCTCCCACACCTGTACTTCACTTCCATCTCCCACACCTGCCTTCCACCTTCCATCTCCCACACCTGTACTTCACTTCCATCTCCCACACCTGTACTTCACTTCCATCTCCCACACCTGTACTTCACTTCCACCTTCCATCTCCCACACCTGCCTTCCACTTTCCATCTCCCACACCTGTACTTCACTTCCATCTCCCACACCTGCCTTCCACCTTCCATCTCCCACACCTGTACTTCACTTCCATCTCCCACACCTGTACTTCACTTCCATCTCCCACACCTGTACTTCACTTCCACCTTCCATCTCCCACACCTGCCTTCCACTTTCCATCTCCCACACCTGTACTTCACTTCCATCTCCCACACCTGCCTTCCACCTTCCATCTCCCACACCTGTACTTCACTTCCATCTCCCACACCTGTACTTCACTTCCATCTCCCACATCTGTACTTCACTTCCATCTCCCACACCTGTACTTCACTTCCATCTCCCACACCTGTACTTCACTTCCATCTCCCACACCTGCCTTCCACCTTCCATCTCCCACACCTGTACTTCACTTTCACCTTCCATCTCCCACACCTGCCTTCCACCTTCCATCTCCCACACCTGTACTTCACTTTCACCTTCCATCTCCCACACCTGCCTTCCACCTTCCATCTCCCACACCTGTACTTCACTTTCACCTTCCATCTCCCACACCTGCCTTCCACCTTCCATCTCCCACACCTGTACTTCACTTTCACATTCCATCTCCCACACCTGCCTTCCACCTTCCATCTCCTCTGCACCTCACTCCCACATTCCATCTCCCACACCTGTATTTCACTTCCACCTTCCATCTCCCACATCTGCCTTCTACCTTCCATCTCCTCTGCACCTCACTCCCACATTCCATCTCCCACACCTGTATTTCACTTCCACCTTCCATCTCCCGCACCTGCCTTCCACCTTCCATCTCCCACACCTGTACTTCACTTCCACCTTCCATCTCCCACACCTGTACTTCACTTCCACCTTCCATCTCCCACACCTGCCTTCCACCTTCGATCTCTTCTGCACCTCACTCCCACCTTCCATCTCCCACACCTGCCTTCCACTTTCCATCTCTTCTGCACCTCACTCCCACCTTCTATCTCCCACACCTGTACTTCACTTCCACCTTCCATCTCCCACACCTGCCTTCCACCTTCCATCTCCCACACCTGTACTTCACTTCCATCTCCCACACCTGCCTTCCACCTTCCATCTCCCACACCTGTACTTCACTTCCATCTCCCACACCTGTATTTCACTTCCATCTCCCACACCTGTACTTCACTTCCATCTCCCACACCTGTACTTCACTTCCATCTCCCACACCTGTACTTCACTTCCATCTCCCACATCTGTACTTCACTTCCATCTCCCACACCTGTACTTCACTTCCATCTCCCACACCTGCCTTCCACCTTCCATCTCCCACACCTGTACTTCACTTTCACCTTCCATCTCCCACACCTGCCTTCCACCTTCCATCTCTTCTGCACCTCGCTCCCACCTTCCATCCCCCACATCTGTACCTCACTTCCACCTTCCATCTCCCACACCTGTACTTCACTTCCACCTTCCATCTCCCACACCTGCCTTCCACCTTCCATCTCCCACACCTGTACTTTACTTCCACCTACCATCTCCACACCTGTACTTTACTTCCACCTTCCATCTCCTACACCTGTACTTTACTTCCATCTCCCACACCTGCCTTCCACCTTCCATCTCCCACACCTGTACTTCACTTCCATCTCCCACACCTGCCTTCCACCTTCCATCTCCCACACCTGTACTTCACTTCCATCTCCCACACCTGTACTTCACTTCCATCTCCCACACCTGTACTTCACTTCCACCTTCCATCTCCCACACCTGCCTTCCACTTTCCATCTCCCACACCTGTACTTCACTTCCATCTCCCACACCTGCCTTCCACCTTCCATCTCCCACACCTGTACTTCACTTCCATCTCCAACACCTGTACTTCACTTCCATCTCCCACATCTGTACTTCACTTCCATCTCCCACACCTGTACTTCACTTCCATCTCCCACACCTGCCTTCCACCTTCCATCTCCCACACCTGTACTTCACTTTCACCTTCCATCTCCCACACCTGCCTTCCACCTTCCATCTCCCACACCTGTACTTCACTTTCACCTTCCATCTCCCACACCTGCCTTCCACCTTCCATCTCCCACACCTGTACTTCACTTTCACCTTCCATCTCCCACACCTGCCTTCCACCTTCCATCTCCCACACCTGTACTTCACTTTCACCTTCCATCTCCCACACCTGCCTTCCACCTTCCATCTCTTCTGCACCTCGCTCCCACCTTCCATCCCCCACATCTGTACCTCACTTCCACCTTCCATCTCCCACATCTGTACTTCACTTCCACCTTCCATCTCCCACACCTGCCTTCCACCTTCCATCTCCCACACCTGTACTTTACTTCCACCTACCATCTCCACACCTGTACTTTACTTCCACCTTCCATCTCCCACACCTGCCTTCCACCTTCCATCTCCCACACCTGCCTTCCACCTTCCATCTCCTCTGCACCTCGCTCTCACCTTCCATCTCCCACATCTGTACTTCACTTCCACCTTCCATCTCCAACACCTGCCTTCCATCTCCCACACCTGCACTTCACTTCCATCTTCCATCTCCTTTGCACCTTGCTCCCCCTAGGCATTCCAGATGCTCTAGCCATTTTCCTATAATGCCTAAGTCTGGCTCTGCCCATAGAATCTACCTGATATATTATCTTACAACACTTCAATATATTGTAGTCGATACATATTCTAGGTCATTGGGACCTAATAAATAGACTGTTACTGAACATTACAACATATAGGTATAACGGGGAGCACTCATGCAACATCCCACTAACTATTTAAGAGAAAGAAGGCCAACTCCAGCAAGAACAGCTCCTGGAACCCCCATCATCCTCTCACCAACTATAACTCCCTCCCATTTCCTGGAGCAGATTACCAAGCTAGCACAGAACTTAAAATTTAAAGGCACTTCCACAGCTGCTTATAGTAGGCCTGATCCTGTTGCCTTGCTTGCTCCTGTCTTGCCATGCCTTTACAGGATTGGGCTGCCCGACGTCCCTTGCCCAGCCACGATTTTACATATGCGTCCAGATTCCACTCAGTGAAGGGAGGACCAACAATTGAAATAAAAAGTAAGTCCGACACATGTCGAGTGGTCAGTGCAGTCCGCTTATCTGTAATTATGTTGTTCATAACACTAAAGCCTCGCTCACAGTCAGCATTGCTTGCTGCAAGAGTATCTACTGCAAGAATTAATTTCTTTAATTTTTCGGGAACAATCCGTCCTGCGCAGCATTTATATTCCACAAATCCCAGGTGTGTTTCATGGTAACTGACATTCAGCATTTCACATAGTGTACGAATCTCTTGGTCTCCAAAAAGTGGATTATCAGAATCAGTTTGCCAAGATTCAGGATTCAGAACAGATATGCTGTCAATCAGGGTGTGGTAAGCAGTTTCCCTACCTTTTGCTACGCTTTCTGTTGCTTTATTAGCAGTGGTGGTAAATAATTTGCACCTCATGTTGTCAACAACAGCCTGAATGAATTGAGAGGATTTGATCTTGGGACTTTTCCCAATGCCTGTCAACTTTGTATTTTTGAACATAATTCCCTCTTCTGCATTCTGTGTCTGTTCACTGTGAAATCCTGGTATTCTCTTTAGGCTTTCAATTCTCCGCACATACATTTTTATGTGGTTGTCTGCCTTTGGAATGGTCATTTTTCTGTCTTGTAGGAGTTCTGATAAATTTTTGAGCTCAGTCAGAACATCTAACATAATTGACATATTTTTTACAAAGTTGACTGAGCACAGTTTTGAATGTAGACCTTGGAATTTCACTTGCTCCCTTCTATCCCTTGATTGGTCTTGTGAGGCTTTTTGAAAATGTGCAGCTAATGCAGGATACGTCTGCCAGACTGCATTCACTGCTCTCCACGATGAAGCTACCCATCTTACGTTGAAAACTCTGCCAATTTTTTTAAGCAAGACATGCAGCTCATTAGCCTGTGCACTAAGCTCACGTACATTTTTTGGTGACTGACTGTAAAGTGTGTATAAGGTGTCTAAAAATGACCTGAAGTCATTTGTACCTCCAGTAACATCTAGTGCTTGATCCACAGCTAGTTCAAGCCTGTGATTCATGCAATGCCAGAGAATTAGTTTGGGAAAGTCTCCTTGTAAGAGTTTTCCAACACCAGCTTTTACGCCAAGCATGACATTTGCGCCATCACTACAAAAACTGACAAAGATCTCTGTCAATACTTCGAAAGTAAAACCATGATGGAATAAACATTTCATTATTTCCTGTTTTATGCTCTCAGCTGAGGCATTTTCTAACTCTATCAAATCCAAAGGAAATGCTACTGGATTCATGACACCATCAACACTTGATTTTAAAAAAATAACAAGAGTTGATTTTCTAGAAAGTGTAGTAGCTTCATCAACTAATATAGTAATCTTAGTTTTTTTTGTTATAATTTGTGAGACAATCTTTTTCCTCATTTCAGCCGAAATGTGTTCTATAATGTCTCCGCAGACCATTCTACTATGAAGCAAACGCCCAATCTGAACTCCATTCACTTTTTGCAGGTCAATCAAGCTCTCATGGTCAGTAAATGGCCTATTCATTTTAGCAATGTAGTAAGCTGTTCTGAATACACGGCTAGTGATTTCAAAAGCAGTTTCTTGACTTCTTCCATTTATGTTTAGCAGAATATCTTTTCTAGCAGTTTCTAGAATTTTTTCTGCTTCTGCATGAGCAGCGCTATTTTTGTGTATATAAATTTTTTGCGAAGAGATGTGAGCTCTGTTTCCTTAGTTTTACCAAAAGGTAAAATGTTACATTCTGCCCACTGAGAAGCAATATTTATGCCTCGAGCAGCGTGAATCTTTAAGTTAGAAACTTCTGCACAGATTGTACAGCCGAGTTTTCCCCTAGACGCAAATAGCCACTCATGTTTCTTTTTGAATTCGTCAAATTGTTCTTTTGACCACACAGCTGGATATTGCTTTTCATCTGTAGACTTATCGTGTGATTCAGCTGATGTCTCAGCAACAACTTCCTCACAGTCAATAGTTACTATTTCATTGTCCAGTGCTAAGTTCCTACAAAAAAAGAGAGCAGTAGCTCATTTTTCTACAATATTTTTAAAAAATTATACATTTTTTATTCATATTTAAGCTAATTACTCCCTCACGGAAATGTAAAATATCTAGTTGCTTATTTATTAAGCTTTTTTCCCCCAGAAAATTATATCTGAAAATTTATAATTTTATGGATTGTTGTTATGAGATATTGATTTCACAGAAATCAAATGCAGAAATTGAATGTTTATTAGCACTGCAGATCGCAGTCCTTATTATCAATAGGAAGTACAATCTGATCCCTGCTGTATGTACCAAACTCTGAAAAGCATTGTTTATAGAATTTGGTCATGTTAGTTTATACCATTTTCAGATGATCTAAACTTCTTAAAGCCAATGGAGGCATGGTAGCAAGAGAGAGATATTTCTATCCCTCTCCTGCAGCCTCCATCTGGTGCCAGCTCCAATACTGGAAAATGTCACTGTGCGCATGCGCAGTGTCAGATTCCCCATGACTTTTACACAAATGGAAAAATCTTTTAAAAATGCAAAGGAACTAAAAGGGACATCGGTTATCACTACTACTTAACTTTCGGGGGGGTTTACTTAGTACATAGCAGGAATATTTTTTTATAAAAACTGAAAAATTCACAATGGATAAGAATGTTAATAATTACAACAGTGCCGCAATTATTAATGCATAGGCATCTTAACAAGAACAGTGCAGCCAAGTAAAAAACTAGATGTTTAGGGCTAACATTTTGGAAGGCTAGTCTACTGGTCTTTAAGAGTCCCCTCCCCATTTTATATTAATACACAATACTAAGTATATACATTCATTGCACTTTCAAAATAAATTAGCAAAAAAGATTTTAAAAATATGCCGGTACCCACATATAAATCACCTTGCTCCGGTGCAAAAAAACAATTCATCAAAGAAGATCCAAAGAAGTGGAGGCACTCAGACCACAAAATGCAGAAAGCATAAGTATATTGGGCAAACGTTTTCAAGGCTGATGCCCCGTCATCAAGACCACACAAAGAAAGGAGTAACTCCTGTCTTTGTGTGGTCCTGATGACGGGGCATCAGCCTTGAAAACGTTTGGCCAATACACTTATGCTTTCTGCATTTTGTGGTCTGAGTGCCTTCACTTCTTTGGATCTTCTTTGATTTTTAATATATATATATATATATATACATATATATATATATATACATACATACATACATACATATACACACACACACACACACACACACACACAAAACACGTTTGAAGATCTGACTTACTGTGTTTGAAGTGGAATGTCAGTTTTTCCTTTCTTTGGTTGGTGGTGAAAGTAGAACATTATTCCTGGCTTTGAACTATTTGTTCGCTTTTTATTAGACATGATGCCAGCCTGGTAATAACAAAAATTGTTATTAACATATTATAGAGATTCAAATTTAAAAAAAAATGGATCTAATTAAAAAAATTAAAATACCGGTTCAACATTTACAATTGTAAATATTTTGCATGGTTAATATTTTGACCATATTATCTCCTCCTCATATAACATTAATGTACTGTAGTATACTATTCACACATCAGACATGTATGTCAAGGACCACCAGTTAGTGAGTACCATCCCACCACCGTGAGGAATTTAATCTTCCACAGGAGGTGACATATGTGTAACCTGTTACTAAATTAAGAATATACAAAACAGGTAACAGAATACACACACACACACACACACACACACACACACACACACACACACACACACACACACACACACGAGTGTATGTTCTATAAAGTTTGACTTTGGTGTAACCCAGGTGCAAATACTGCTGATCTACCCTCGTGTCAATCTTGAGGTCCCACCAGCTTCACAAACTGCACAGAATGCATCTTTGAGAACTTATCTCCCCCCCCCACCCCCCCAGCTTTTTGGCACAAAATGCATCCATTTTTACATCAACCCCAACTGTATGTATTTTTAAGAGGTAGATTTTTTATGACACATCTAATATGGATTTTTTTTATGTGAAATCTTAGTGTAAACTGGTACAGATTTAATTACCTGGTATAGATGTCTTCAATGTTTTAAAAGTCTACTTTTCAATAATCAATGTGAAAATCTCTGTCAGAGGACAGCTGCAGAAGATGTAGACCTGTTAGGGGAAAAAAATATTTTGTTAATACAACAGCGATTTATTTTTTTGACGTTCAATTTGTACAAAGTCAGTATGTAAAGAGAAGAAAACTCAAGAATAAATCCAAGAGGTTACATACTGGTAAGAGAGAGAGAGAGGACTTTAGTGAAAACTGAAAATTCGTTACTTACCTAATGAAGTATTCCCCAAGTCTAGTCCAAAGGATCGTATAACACCATAAGCTTGGGTGAAAATGTAGGGCTGTTCTGAAGTCCACTCCGAAGGGTGAAGAACACTTTTGGTTTTAGTGGTGATCAAGGACTGTTTGTAAGTACACTCCAAAAAAATCAAAGTACACTGCAGGCCTTGGGTGAAGGCACTGTAAGGGAAACAGAGTTATAATCATAACTCTAGCCTAGCAAAGCAAAACAAATACCGAAACCAATATATCCTCTGGCACAAAA
>NC_086445.1:700452383-700549883 GCF_028390025.1 Pseudophryne corroboree
TCTGACTGCTCAGCTCACACAGCTTATAATTGTGGGGGAGACTGGGGAGCACTGCAGTGCCAGTTATAGGTTATAGCAGGAGCCAGGAGTACATAATATTATATAGTGAGTGACCACCAGACAGTGCAGTTTATTTAATATATCCGTTCTCTGCCTGAAAAAAGCGATACACACAGTGACTCAGTCACATACCATATCTGTGTGCACTGCTCAGGCTCAGCCCAGTGTGCTGCATCATCTATATATATTATATATCTGTCTGACTGCTCAGCTCACACAGCTTATAATTGTGGGGGAGACTGGGGAGCACTGCAGTGCCAGTTATAGGTTATAGCAGGAGCCAGGAGTACATAATATTATATTAAAATTAAACAGTGCACACTTTTGCTGCAGGAGTGCCACTGCCAGTGTTGACTGACCAGTGACCTGACCACACTGACCACCAGTATAGTTAGTAGTATACTTATATTGTGATTGCCTGAAAAAGTTAAACACTCGTCGTGTGACTTCACTTGTGTGTTGTTGTTTTTTTTATTCTATAAAATTAAAACTCATTCTGCTGACAGACAGTGTCCAGCTGGTCCGTCATTATATAATATATAATATATACCTGTCCGGCTGCAGTAGTGATATATATATATTTTTTATATCATTTATCATCCAGTCGCAGCAGACACAGTACGGTAGTTCACGGCTGTGGCTACCTCTGTGTCTGCACTCGGCAGGCAGTCCGTCCATAATTGTATACCACCTAACCGTGGTTTTTTTTTCTTCTTTATACATACATACTACTACGACATCTCTTTATCAACCAGTCTATATTAGCAGCAGACACAGTACAGTACGGTAGTTCACGGCTGTGGCTACCTCTGTGTCTGCACTCGGCAGGCAGTCCGTCCATAATTGTATACCACCTAACCGTGGTTTTTTTTTCTTTCTTCTTTATACATACATAGTTACATAGACATCTCTTTATCAACCAGTCTATATTAGCAGCAGACACAGTACAGTACGGTAGTTCACGGCTGTGGCTACCTCTGTGTCTGCACTCGGCAGGCAGTCCGTCCATAATTGTATACCACCTAACCGTGGTTTTTTTTTCTTTCTTCTTTATACATACATAGTTACATAGACATCTCTTTATCAACCAGTCTATATTAGCAGCAGACACAGTACAGTACGGTAGTTCACGGCTGTGGCTACCTCTGTGTCTGCACTCGGCAGGCAGTCCGTCCATAATTGTATACCACCTAACCGTGGTTTTTTTTTCTTTCTTCTTTATACATACATAGTTACATAGACATCTCTTTATCAACCAGTCTATATTAGCAGCAGACACAGTACAGTACGGTAGTTCACGGCTGTGGCTACCTCTGTGTCTGCACTCGGCAGGCAGTCCGTCCATAATTGTATACCACCTAACCGTGGTTTTTTTTTCTTTCTTCTTTATACATACATAGTTACATAGACATCTCTTTATCAACCAGTCTATATTAGCAGCAGACACAGTACAGTACGGTAGTTCACGGCTGTGGCTACCTCTGTGTCTGCACTCGGCAGGCAGTCCGTCCATAATTGTATACCACCTAACCGTGGTTTTTTTTTCTTTCTTCTTTATACATACATAGTTACATAGACATCTCTTTATCAACCAGTCTATATTATTAGCAGCAGACACAGTACAGTACGGTAGTTCACGGCTGTGGCTACCTCTGTGTCTGCACTCGGCAGGCAGTCCGTCCATAATTGTATACCACCTAACCGTGGTTTTTTTTTCTTTCTTCTTTATACATACATAGTTACATAGACATCTCTTTATCAACCAGTCTATATTAGCAGCAGACACAGTACAGTACGGTAGTTCACGGCTGTGGCTACCTCTGTGTCTGCACTCGGCAGGCAGTCCATAATTGTATACTAGTATCCATCTCCATTGTTTACCTGAGGTGCCTTTTAGTTGTGCCTATTAAAATATGGAGAACAAAAATGTTGAGGTTCCAAAATTAGGGAAAGATCAAGATCCACTTCCACCTCGTGCTGAAGCTGCTGCCACTAGTCATGGCCGAGATGATGAAATGCCAGCAACGTCGTCTGCCAAGGCCGATGCCCAATGTCATAGTACAGAGCATGTCAAATCCAAAACACCAAATATCAGAAAAAAAAGGACTCCAAAACCTAAAATAAAATTGTCGGAGGAGAAGCGTAAACTTGCCAATATGCCATTTACGACACGGAGTGGCAAGGAACGGCTGAGGCCCTGGCCTATGTTCATGGCTAGTGGTTCAGCTTCACATGAGGATGGAAGCACTCAGCCTCTCGCTAGAAAAATGAAGACTCAAGCTGGCAAAAGCAGCACAGCAAAGAACTGTGCATTCTTCGAAATCCCAAATCCACAAGGAGAGTCCAATTGTGTCGGGTGCGATGCCTGACCTTCCCAACACTGGACGTGAAGAGCATGCGCCTTCCACCATTTGCACGCCCCCTGCAAGTGCTGGAAGGAGCACCCGCAGTCCAGTTCCTGATAGTCAGATTGAAGATGTCAGTGTTGAAGTACACCAGGATGAGGAGGATATGGGTGTTGCTGGCGCTGGGGAGGAAATTGACCAGGAGGATTCTGATGGTGAGGTGGTTTGTTTAAGTCAGGCACCCGGGGAGACACCTGTTGTCCGTGGGAGGAATATGGCCGTTGACATGCCAGGTGAAAATACCAAAAAAATCAGCTCTTCGGTGTGGAGGTATTTCAACAGAAATGCGGACAACAGGTGTCAAGCCGTGTGTTCCCTTTGTCAAGCTGTAATAAGTAGGGGTAAGGACGTTAACCACCTCGGAACATCCTCCCTTATACGTCACCTGCAGCGCATTCATAATAAGTCAGTGACAAGTTCAAAAACTTTGGGTGACAGCGGAAGCAGTCCACTGACCAGTAAATCCCTTCCTCTTGTAACCAAGCTCACGCAAACCACCCCACCTACTCCCTCAGTGTCAATTTCCTCCTTCCCCAGGAATGCCAATAGTCCTGCAGGCCATGTCACTGGCAATTCTGACGATTCCTCTCCTGCCTGGGATTCCTCCGATGCATCCTTGCGTGTAACGCCTACTGCTGCTGGCGCTGCTGTTGTTGCTGCTGGGAGTCGATGGTCATCCCAGAGGGGAAGTCGTAAGCCCACTTGTACTACTTCCAGTAAGCAATTGACTGTTCAACAGTCCTTTGCGAGGAAGATGAAATATCACAGCAGTCATCCTGCTGCAAAGCGGATAACTGAGGCCTTGACAACTATGTTGGTGTTAGACGTGCGTCCGGTATCCGCCGTTAGTTCACAGGGAACTAGACAATTTATTGAGGCAGTGTGCCCCCGTTACCAAATACCATCTAGGTTCCACTTCTCTAGGCAAGCGATACCGAGAATGTACACGGACGTCAGAAAAAGACTCACCAGTGTCCTAAAAAATGCAGTTGTACCCAATGTCCACTTAACCACGGACATGTGGACAAGTGGAGCAGGGCAGGGTCAGGACTATATGACTGTGACAGCCCACTGGGTAGATGTATGGACTCCCGCCGCAAGAACAGCAGCGGCGGCACCAGTAGCAGCATCTCGCAAACGCCAACTCTTTCCTAGGCAGGCTACGCTTTGTATCACCGCTTTCCAGAATACGCACACAGCTGAAAACCTCTTACGGCAACTGAGGAAGATCATCGCGGAATGGCTTACCCCAATTGGACTCTCCTGTGGATTTGTGGCATCGGACAACGCCAGCAATATTGTGTGTGCATTAAATATGGGCAAATTCCAGCACGTCCCATGTTTTGCACATACCTTGAATTTGGTGGTGCAGAATTTTTTAAAAAACGACAGGGGCGTGCAAGAGATGCTGTCGGTGGCCAGGAGAATTGCGGGACACTTTCGGCGTACAGGCACCACGTACAGAAGACTGGAGCACCACCAAAAACTACTGAACCTGCCCTGCCATCATCTGAAGCAAGAAGTGGTAACGAGGTGGAATTCAACCCTCTATATGCTTCAGAGGTTGGAGGAGCAGCAAAAGGCCATTCAAGCCTATACAATTGAGCACGATATAGTAGGTGGAATGCACCTGTCTCAAGCGCAGTGGAGAATGATTTCAACGTTGTGCAAGGTTCTGATGCCCTTTGAACTTGCCACACGTGAAGTCAGTTCAGACACTGCCAGCCTGAGTCAGGTCATTCCCCTCATCAGGCTTTTGCAGAAGAAGCTGGAGACATTGAAGGAGGAGCTAACACGGAGCGATTCCGCTAGGCATGTGGGACTTGTGGATGGAGCCCTTAATTCGCTTAACAAGGATTCACGGGTGGTCAATCTGTTGAAATCAGAGCACTACATTTTGGCCACCGTGCTCGATCCTAGATTTAAAGCCTACCTTGGATCTCTCTTTCCGGCAGACACAAGTCTGCTGGGGTTGAAAGACCTGCTGGTGACAAAATTGTCAAGTCAAGCGGAACGCGACCTGTCAACATCTCCTCCTTCACATTCTCCCGCAACTGGGGGTGCGAGGAAAAGGCTCAGAATTCCGAGCCCACCCGCTGGCGGTGATGCAGGGCAGTCTGGAGCGACTGCTGATGCTGACATCTGGTCCGGACTGAAGGACCTGACAACGATTACGGACATGTCGTCTACTGTCACTGCATATGATTCTCTCAACATTGATAGAATGGTGGAGGATTATATGAGTGACCGCATCCAAGTAGGCACGTCACACAGTCCGTACTTATACTGGCAGGAAAAAGAGGCAATTTGGAGGCCCTTGCACAAACTTGCTTTATTCTACCTAAGTTGCCCTCCCACAAGTGTGTACTCCAAAAGAGTGTTTAGTGCCGCCGCTCACCTTGTCAGCAATCGGCGTACGAGGTTACATCCAGAAAATGTGGAGAAGATGATGTTCATTAAAATGAATTATAATCAATTCCTCCGCGGAGACATTGACCAGCAGCAATTGCCTCCACAAAGTACACAGGGAGCTGAGATGGTGGATTCCAGTGGGGACGAATTGATAATCTGTGAGGAGGGGGATGTACACGGTGATATATCGGAGGGTGATGATGAGGTGGACATCTTGCCTCTGTAGAGCCAGTTTGTGCAAGGAGAGATTAATTGCTTCTTTTTTGGGGGGGGTCCAAACCAACCCGTCATATCAGTCACAGTCGTGTGGCAGACCCTGTCACTGAAATGATGGGTTGGTTAAAGTGTGCATGTCCTGTTTTGTTTATACAACATAAGGGTGGGTGGGAGGGCCCAAGGACAATTCCATCTTGCACCTCTTTTTTCTTTTCTTTTTCTTTGCATCATGTGCTGATTGGGGAGGGTTTTTTGGAAGGGACATCCTGCGTGACACTGCAGTGCCACTCCTAAATGGGCCCGGTGTTTGTGTCAGCCACTAGGGTCGCTAATCTTACTCACACAGTCAGCTACCTCATTGCGCCTCTTTTTTTCTTTGCGTCATGTGCTGTTTGGGGAGGGTTTTTTGGAAGGGACATCCTGCGTGACACTGCAGTGCCACTCCTAGATGGGCCCGGTGTTTGTGTCGGCCACTAGGGTCGCTAATCTTACTCACACAGCTACCTCATTGCGCCTCTTTTTTTCTTTGCGTCATGTGCTGTTTGGGGAGGGTTTTTTGGAAGGGACATCCTGCGTGACACTGCAGTGCCACTCCTAGATGGGCCCGGTGTTTGTGTCGGCCACTAGGGTCGCTAATCTTACTCACACAGCTACCTCATTGCGCCTCTTTTTTTCTTTGCGTCATGTGCTGTTTGGGGAGGGTTTTTTGGAAGGGCCATCCTGCGTGACACTGCAGTGCCACTCCTAGATGGGCCCGGTGTTTGTGTCGGCCACTAGGGTCGCTAATCTTACTCACACAGCTACCTCATTGCGCCTCTTTTTTTCTTTGCGTCATGTGCTGTTTGGGGAGGGTTTTTTGGAAGGGACATCCTGCGTGACACTGCAGTGCCACTCCTAGATGGGCCCGGTGTTTGTGTCGGCCACTAGGGTCGCTTATCTTACTCACACAGCGACCTCGGTGCAAATTTTAGG
Organism: Pseudophryne corroboree; assembly: GCF_028390025.1. Taxonomy (NCBI): domain Eukaryota; kingdom Metazoa; phylum Chordata; class Amphibia; order Anura; family Myobatrachidae; genus Pseudophryne; species Pseudophryne corroboree. Next base: position 700,458,449 of record NC_086445.1, read on the forward strand.
ACTAAAAATAATATTGTGAGGTGTGAGGTATTCAGAATAGACTGAAAATGAGTGTAAATTATGGTTTTTGAGGTTAATAATACTTTGGGATCAAAATGACCCCCAAATTCTATGATTTAAGCTGTTTTTTAGTGTTTTTTGAAAAAAACACCCGAATCCAAAACACACCCGAATCCGACAAAAAAAATTCGGTGAGGTTTTGCCAAAACGCGTTCGAACCCAAAACACGGCCGCGGAACCGAACCCAAAACCAAAACACAAAACCCGAAAAATTTCAGGCGCTCATCTCTACCATAAACATGAGCCATCAATCACATAGTCAGCTGGTAATACCCTATTAATGAACTCACACACAGTTCCACGAGATGGTTGCTGTTTTCGCTTGTCTGTGTAGGTTTGGGGTTTCCATAAATCGCTAGATAGGTTGGTTTAAAACAGAGGTTTCAGTCCTGACAAAAAAGTTCTATGTGTAGAAATAAGTCCTTATCTGGATTCGATCTTAATGGTAGATATTCAAAGTGTCCTCAGCAGTATACTTAGCGCGTTTCCCTGAGCAAGGCCAGTCAGCTTCTCCAGAAGTAATTCTCAGAGTGGCTAGTAGCCATTTTTATACCTCAAACAAGTAAAACAGTGCCAGCTGTGTTCACATTAATCAGCTGATCCATCGTACAAAACATAATATACCGTATATACTCGAGTATAAGCCGACTTTTTCAGCACTTTTTTTTGTGCTGAAAAAGCCACCTCGGCTTATACTCGAGTCAGTGCAGGCAGAGGCAGAGCAGTGTGAAGGAGGGACATGGAGCGCACAGCGCGCGGCGCTCCTGTGTCCCTCCTGCATCTCCGGCGGCAGCAGCGGCGGTTCTATTACAGGAAATACCCGTTCGTGACCTCTGATCACGAACCGGCACTTCCTATAATAGACCCGCCGCGGCCGCCGAAGATGCAGGAGGGACACAGGAGAGCCGCGCACGCTGTGTGCTTCGTGTCCCTCCAGAAGACAGCGCGGGATCGACGGAGGGGTAAGTAACAGCACTGTGGGGCATACCTGGCACTTGGGGAGGGAACGTATCTGGCAGCACTGTGGGGGCATATCTGGCAGCACTGTGGGGGCATATCTGGCAGCACTGTGGGGGCATAACTGGCAGCACTGTGGGGGCATATCTGGCAGCACTGTGGGGGCATATCTGGCAGCACTGTGGGGGCATAACTGGCAGCACTGTGGGGGCATATCTGGCAGCACTGTGGGGGCATATCTGGCAGCACTGTGGGGGCATATCTGGCAGCACTGTGGGGGCATATCTGGCAGCACTGTGGGGGCATAACTGACAGCACTGTGGGGGCATAACTGGCAGCACTGTGGGGGCATATCTGGCAGCACTGTGGGGGCATATCTGGCAGCACTGTGGGGGCATATCTGGCAGCACTGTGGGGGCATATCTGGCAGCACTGTGGGGGCATAACTGGCAGCACTGTGGGGGCATAACTGGCAGCACTGTGGGGGCATATCTGGCAGCACTGTGGGGGCATATCTGGCAGCACTGTGGGGGCATATCTGGCAGCACTGTGGGGGCATATCTGGCAGCACTGTGGGGGCATATCTGGCACTATGAGGGCATATCTGGCACTGAGGGCTGTGTACGGCTAGAGCTGCATTTCCCACCCTAGGCTTATACTCGAGTCAATAAGTTTTCCCAGGTTTTTGTGGTAGAATTAGGTGCCTCGGCTTATATTCGGGTCGACTTATACTCGAGTATATACGGTAATTTACATTCTAATGCAGGCAGTCTTGTTGTTTTCAATTTGATATCATAATAAAACATAAAAACAGAAGAGTTTATAAATAAATAGGATGGTCATGTGACCATAATAACTCACCGGTGTCATTAAATATTCAACAGTTGTATGTGGGACCGGTGATTGGTCTGTAGTGTCCCAGAATTCACTGGGACGCCCACCTGTGTCACGTCCCCACTTGTGTATAGCCGCATTCCGCGGGAGCCGGGAGCAAACACGGAAGTCGCCCGTGAGCCGCACAGGTGGAACACACTCATTGCATTTTGGGGCCACGTCACGTGTCCCAGAATGGACACGTGATCGGGCCAATTCACCGCTCCCATTCAATGTGGCGCTGGACAGAGCTATCTATTATTAATACGTTGCTTGGGAACATAACGTTTCGTAAATACTCGGCGAGCTTTGAGGCCATATCACGTGTTCCAGAATTAACATGTGATCAGGCCAATTCACCACACTTATTGGATAAAGCACTAGACTACAGTTCCTATTTTTTTGTATGTTTCTTAGGAACATAAATAATTTATATGACAGCGGGGAATGAGATAGGAGGGAGAATATTTACTAATAAATCCATGTACATACACAAACCACAATGGGGGTAATTCAGAGTTGATCGCAGCATCAAATGTGTTAGCAGTTGGGCAAAACCATGTGCACTGCAGGGGGGGAAAGGTATAACATGTGCAGAGACAGTTAGATTTGGGTGGGTTATTTTGTTTCTGTGCAGGGTAAATACTGGCTGCTTTATCTTTACACTGCAATTTAGATTTCAGTTTGAACACACCCCACCCAAATGTAACTCTCTCTGCACATGGTTTTGCCCAACTGCTAACAAGTTTGCTGCTGCGACCAACTCTGAATTAGGCCCAATATCTCCAATTTAATCTGTATTTCCTATGTATTGGTGAGAGTTGGTTTTACAAAATCCTGCTGCAGATAATGCAGAAGATATAACAATAATGGACAAAATATCATGCGAGAGATTCAGAAAGGACATAGAGGTCACTAATATAATACGTATAGCTAAATATGCATATATACATCTCTAACGTTTCAAACAGACAACATGGTAGTATTCTAGTACAAACAAGGTTGTATTGATGATTAATTATATAATTGAGTACAATTCCATATTTTCATTTAAGCCATCAGGATACAGAGAATTAAATTGCAGCATCCAAAAAAACCCTCCCTTTTGCAAAGGTTGGTTTATCTATCTCCACCTCTAATAGTAGGTTGTATAGTTTCTAAAGCTGTAAGGGTTAGGGTTTTTGGGTCACCGCAATGACTTTCACAGAAATGTCTTGAGACATTGTGTTTCATATATTTCTTTGGTATGTTTCTTCTATGTTCTAAGAAACGTATCTTTAATGATCTTGTAGTGCGTCCTATGTAAAAAAGGTTGCAACTGCACGAAAGTAGATAGATCACATAGGAGGAGTTACAATTGATAAAAGTTTTTATGGTATAATTTTCATTTTTGAAAGGTATTTCTAAATGTGTAGTCCTTCTTTTAATGTACTGACATGTAATACATCTTTCATGACCACAGCAGAAAAAAACACACGATTTTTCAACCGTGGTTAGCCAGTTTGAGCCCTTATTTGTTTCTTTCTCATCTTTTTTATTCTTCAGATGGCTAGGTGCTAGCATTAATTTTAAAGATTTATTCCGCTTATACATAATTTGAGGTGTAGTTGGGAGAATGCCCCCTAATATGTTATCTTGCCACAAAATGTTGTAATTTCTTTGATTTCCCCTACACATGTATTATATTTACAAACAAATGATAGACTTTTGACCCCCTCCCCCCTTCTTTTTTTGTATCGCTATCTAGTGCTTTCTTTTTCTTTTTATTTGTTAGGATTGTAATACTATCAAGATCCAAAGTTTCTTTTAGTGCTTTTTGTAATAAATGATCTGGGTATCCGCACACATGGAATGATTGTAGTAAATAATTTGCCTGGTGACTAAATGATTCAATCGCCATACAATTATGATGAAGTCTCATTAGTTGACTTTTGGGTATATTTTGTTTCCATGGTTTGTGGTGGGCACTATTAAAATGATGATACAAATTAGTATTAGTCTCTTTTGTATATGTTGAGGTAATGATTTTATCATCAATTATCTAGAGGGCCACATCCAGAAAGGTGATGTTGAAAGTGTAGAAGTGTGACGTGAAGGATAAATTATAAGTGTTGGTGTTTAGGGATAAAACAATAGAAGTGGCGGCAAAAAAGTCCCCATCCCAAATGAAAAAAGGTCATCAATTAACAGCCATAGAAGATCAGGGATCCCGACCAGCTACTCCCCCACACATGGGTCTCCTCAAAGTCACCCATCTAAAGGTTAGTGTAGCTGGGTGCGAACCTGGTCCCCATGGCCATCCCCACTACCTGTAAATAAAAAGTGTCAAGAAATATAAAATAATTGTGTGAGAGGATAAATTTGATGGAGTCCACTAAAAAACCTTTTTGTTCCTCACTGAGGTCTCCATCTTTTAAAAGTCTTCTAAAATTATATCACACTCTTTGTTGTGTGGGATGTGTGTATATAGGGCTGAAACATCTAAAGATAGGAAGGCGTATGAGTCTTTCCATTGTATGGTGGTATATTGTGTAAGGAAATGTGTGGTATCTTTCAAATATGACCTCAGTGAGGAGGACACTCCTGATTGTAAAAAAGAATCAACATAAAAAGATAAATTTAAAGTGAGTGAATTAATTCCAGAAATTATAGAGCGACCAGGTAGTGAGGTGAGGTGAGGGACTTGTGACTTTATGGAAGATAATAATAAAATAGGAATAATGGGATGTGCTAGAAACAAAAAGTGATGGACCTCTCTGGATATGGCCCCCACATCTAATGCATCATCAAGCAGATTTTCAAGCTTTAGAAGTAAAATCTTAGTCGGATCCCCAGGTAGTTTATTATAGTATACTTCATCATCCAGTTCTCAGGGATTCTGTGATTTACTTTCTATAAAGAATCACCAACCCCCCCCCCCCTCCTTATCTACCTCTTTCATAACTAGGGAGGTGTCTTCATACAAAAATTCCTGGCATACTGCCATGTGAGGATGCAACAACCGACTGTCTTGGTCTACAAGGGTTCCATCTCTCACTTTTACATTCTCTCTAGCCATGACCACAGTAGGGTCTTATGACTGATCTAAGGCAAAGATATATCTTCTGACTTCAAGATCAGGCAGATGATCACCTGGGTCAACAACATTTTCTATTTCAGTAGGAGGTATATTATTTTGTGCCCCACTACCGTTCTCAACTTGCACTACTATTCTCAACTCTGGGTTATTTACTTATGTAATAAACCAACTTTCCCATGGCTTCCAGAAGTGGTCAAAGTTTCTACCAAATATTGCATCATACATCGAGCCAGGAATCAAATCCACAGAGACTACAGTGGAACCACACTGTGTTTCTAAGTTTACCTCCACAGTAACATAATACTGACTATCTCCATGTATGCAAGTCACAGTTTTCTCCTTACGGTTTAGGTGTTTACTAATTCGGCTTTCATAAGAAAAGGTGAAAGCCGGCAGCAAGAAAAGATGAGGAGGTGGATCTCATTGTCCATCTAGGGACAAATGACCTGGCTAATGCTGAAATAATTGCCATAAAAGATGAATTAGTGGCAACCACTGTAACTTTTTCAGAAGTATTGCCAGTACACAGAGGGGAAGACAGAACTCATCGCATAAGAAACTTGAATGTTTGGCTAAGGACATGATGCAATGAGGACAGATTTGGATTTATAGGCCATAGTCACATCCTCTGGTAAGATAGGAGCTTATACAAAAGTGATGGCCTACACCAATCTTCGGGGGAATGAGAATACTAACTGAACAGTTTGGATGCTTCATCAAGAACTATTTAAATTAGCAGAAGGGGGCAGTGATCCAAATAGGAATAAAACAATCTGCTCCCCCAACCCATAGGTATTGTTTCTGCAGGCAAAGGGAATAGGAAACATATCCACAGCAACATAAGATAATTTAGATCAAAACCAAATAAACATAGGCAGAGAGATGACCATAGCTAGGAATAGGAAAAGCATGAACAAAACTCTAAAAGCTATACTGTATGTGCAAATTCTAGGAGCTTAGGAAATAAAATCCCAGAACTACAGTAAGTGCAATAATGACAAGGAGTGGTCTAGATATTGTGGCTACTACAGAGTCATGGTGCAATGAACATCATGACTGGGACATATGTATACTGGTATATACTTTATTTAGGAAGAACAGAATGTGAAGAATCAGAGGAGGGGTTGCAATGTATGTAAAAAAAAAAGCATAAATACTACCTTAATACAAAGTATTGAAGGAAAAACAAGCCCTTTGAGTGACCATAGAAACAGGTGTCAAAGTCGAAAAATATTGCAGTACACACATCACGTACAAACTACACACAGATGGCCTCCCTGCGTGCACTTGTTCTGTCGTGCGTGCGCATATCCGCAATTTGCGTATGGTTGCTCCCGCGGTCCTGCGCATTTGTGCGTGGTATGAGTATTTACGGTAGAGTTTGTGAACGCACGGAAGGCTATCAAAACACATTACATATTTAATCCAAATAGTGCACAATGTACACATAGTATCCCTGCACCACATTAGAAAGTAACAACAGTTTAAATGGTAACAGAACAAAGGGATTCACCTTTACAGAATAGGAGGGGACAGAACAAGGTCATAAGGTGGTGTTTGGTATCCAGCTGAAAGGTATTTTAAGGGTAGCATTCCGGTGTTGGTTTGAGAAAGATCGCATGTTCCCGTGGATAGTTATGTGCAGGAGCAGAATATAGATATAAACTGTATTTACTGTACATTATATATGCGGCGGGAATCCAGAGGAGACCACCCACAAGAGCAGTTGGGAAAGACATCACCTACCTATTCAAACCGACCTATGACCTCTCCTGTACTGTAAATGTGCATTCCTGTGTCCAATGGACAAAGAGATTACAGTATCTATTGTATTGCTTTTTGGAAGAATTGTATAAAGAGAGCTGCTGCAGGCCTGGTCTGACACAAGACTCACAAAGTTATCTATCAGATGACCGAGGACCGGGCCGGGAAGCGCAAGCGAATCTACTCACATAGGTATCATTGAATGTAGCCATTTACTCTGTTATATTATATTGTATTGTATTGTTTGTATTGTAACCCCCCTTTCAGCAATAATCCACTGTGGTGTCGGAACCCAGCGGTAAAATCACAATTGGTGTCGTGTCTTCATTGTCCTGCTAAGGTTTAAAGCGTATTTTCATTGCATTGCATAACTGTTCAGGGTTTGTGGTGTATCTCTGGGTGTGTACGCGCTGTGAGTACTTTGTACCGTCAGCGCGGCGTTTGTACGTGAAGTCCATACGCAGTACGAGACTTTGTACGCTGATAGCGTACAAAGTGCGCAGAGTGTGTGTTAAGTACAGCGGCCGCAGCGGCTCCCTGGTAAAGTGTATTTAAGGTGTGTTTAAGGTATAGCTTTCTTTCCTAAGGATATTTCAGCATTATCACAGGGGAGAAGTCAATTCTTCATATTGGGGTGATATACAGGCCACCAGGTCAGGAACAGGAACTGGACAAGAACCTATTGCAGGACATCACTGAAATTTCATTAAAAGGAGAGGTAATAATCATGGAAGACTTTAATCTTCCTTATGTAAACTGGGAGGTGTCTGTTGCTAGTTCCACTAGAAGTAGGAACATTTTGAATTCCTTGCAGATAGCATCCCTCCACCAATTGGTGAGGGAACCCACTCAGAAAGACGCAATATTAGACTTTATACATACAAATGGAGACAGAATATCGGATGTAAACGTTTGTGAAAACCTGGGATCCAGTGATCATCAAACAGAATGGTTCAGCATAAAGACAGAGACTGAGTCATCCCATACAAAAACAAAGGTGTTAGATTTTAGGAAGGCTGATTTTGTAGGGGTGGGAAAATGTGGCTTTGGCAGAGTGGAGGAACTTGGAAGGAGTACAGAAGAGGTGGGACACATTAAAAAGTGCAATATTTAAGGCAACAGACCTTTGTATCAAAAGTGTTAGGAAAAACACAAGTAAAAGGAAGCAAGTGTGGTTTGTGAAAGAAGTAGCAAGTATTGTGAAAGCAAAAAAAGCTGGCTTTTAGGAAATATAAGCAGACCAAAGGTAAAGAGATATATCTTGTTAGACAGAAGGAGACTAAAAAGGTAATCAGATGTGCAAAGACAAAAGCTGAGGAGTAAATTATCCAGTCAGTGGGTAAAGGAAGCAAAACCTTTTTCTAGGTATATAAGCGTAAGGAGAAAAACAAAAGGCGGAATAATAAGACTAAAGACAGAGACTGGGAGTCTTGTTGAGGGAGACAATGTAATAGCGGATCATCTTAATAATAATTTTTGCTCAATATTCACTACTGAAGGAGAGGGGAAGGGGCCACAGTTAAGTTGCAGGGATATTCGGAAAAATGAAACAAGTACATTTACAGAGGAAAAGGTCCTAACAGAACTCTCAAAGCTGAAAGTGGATAACTCAATGGGGCCAGATGGGATACATTCAAGGATACTTAAAGAGCTTAAAGGGGTGCTGGTAGCACCATTAACAGAATTATTCAACCAGTCACTAGCTACATGAGTAATCCCAGAAGACTGGAAAAGCGCAAACGTAGTCCTACTGCACGAAAGTGAAAGCAAGGAAGAGGCAAGTAACAACCGACCAGTGAGCCTTATATCAGTAGCAGGGAAATTGATGGAAACACTCTTAAAAGAAAGGGTTGTTGATTATCTCAAATCCATCAATTTACAGGATCCCAAACAGCATTGATTCACTGGGGGGAGATCAGGTCAAACAAGCCTTACTGACTATATTGACTGTGTGACTAAAGTAATAGATAATGGTGGAGCCATAGATATACTGTAGCTTATCTAGACTTTACCAAGGCTTTGACACTCTCCCACATCAATGAACTCAAAAGCTTGGGATTGGATACTAAAATGGTTGAATGGATATGATCTTGTTTACAGGATAGAAAACAGAGAGTTGTAGTAATTGGAGTGCATTCACAGGAGGGAAATATTACCAGTGGAGTACCACAGGAATCTGTACTTGGACCAGTGCTTTTTAATATCTTTATTGGTGACATTGCAAATGGCATTAAAGGGAAAGTATGCCTTCTTGCAGATGACACAAAGGTATGCAACAGGGTAGACACACCAGGAGGGGTAAAACAAATGATTGAGGGTCTACATAGACTAGAGGAATGGTCAAGAGTGTGGAAATTACAGTTTAATGCCAAAAAATGCAAAATCATGCACTTGGGTCTCAAATATCCAAAGGCTAAATATAATATTAATGGCACTAGACTGGAAACTACTGAGGAGGAAGGGAATCTAGGTGTCACTACTGTATAACAGGTTACTTAGATGTAGGTAACAATGAAACAAAGCCATGAGGAATGCTAGTTAGATGCTTGGTTGCATAGGGAGAGGAATCAGCAGCAGAAAGAAAGCATTAATAATGCCACTGTGTAGGTCATTGGTACGGCCTCATCTAGAATACTGAGTTCAGTTCTGGAGGCCATATCTTCAGAAGGATATCAAAAAATTAGAGACTGTACAAAGAAGGGCAACTAAAATGGTGCATGGCCTACATCACAAAACATATCCAGAAAGACTAAAAAAATATCAATATGTATAGTTTGGAGCAGAGAAGGGAAAAGGGGGAACATGATAGAAACTTTCAAATATATCAAGGGTTTTTATAAAGTCCAGGAGGGAAACATTCTTCAAATGAAGAGAAGTATTAGAACATGAAGACATGCACTGAAACTGGAGGGAGGTAGGTTCAGGGGAAATTTGAGGAAAAATGACTTCACTTAAAGAGTAGTGGACAAGTGGAATAGCCTCCCATCAGAGGTGATAGAGGCTAAGACAGTAGAGCAATTTAAGTATGCATGGAATATACATAAGTATATCCTTTCAAAGAAATAAAGATCAAATAAGGTTTGAGGTAAAAAAACATGGTAACAAAGGGGCAGATTAGATAGGCCAAGTGGTTCTTATCTGCTGTCACATGCTATGCTTCTATAAGAGTAACCAGGCTACCAGAATCTAATAAAGCCTCTACCAGGTTGCTTTCTATAGTGACTATACACATTTGCTTATTTGTCTCAGTTTGTCAGTCTGCAGTGCAGGCTAGCTAAGCAAAGAAAAAACTCTGCGATTGACATAAGCAGTAGCACATTGCATAGGTTCAGAGGTAAGTGAACAATTAGCAGCAATATGGACCAAACCACCACATCGAAAATATTGGATCATATTATCAAGTCTTTCATGGGTAGGAACCTTCCTGGTGCTGCAGGCGTATTTTAAGGTTCCAAACCCACAGTCTTAGGTTCTTTCCACTGCTCAGCACCCTTCTCCCCTGGAACAGTCTTACCAGCAGTCACTGGAGATTGCTGTTGCGGGACTAGGGCTCGGTGGGGTACACTTAATAGTTCCTCTGCTGCCACATACCTTTCCACCATTTCAACCAATTGGTCTGCTGTTTTATGGTCTGCATGACTCACCCACCTATACAGACTTGTAGGTAGAGACCATAGGTAATGATCCATAATGACCCTTTCCACAATCTGTGGTTCTGTTAGAGACTCTGGCTGTAGCCACTTTGTGGTAAGATGGATGATGTTATGCATTTGAGAGTGGGAATACTTTTCTGTTTGGTATTCCCAGTAGTGAACTTGTGGGGAATGAACAAACACTGTGACTCTCAATCAATTTAGGATTTCATGTTTTAATTTATCATGGTCTTGTCAAGTCAAATATGTTCTTTGCAGTTCTTCAGACAGGAAGGGTGCCACCACACTTGGCCACTGATCTTTAGGCCAACTCTCTCTCTCAGCTGTTCTTTCAAAAGTAGTAAGATAAGCTTCAACATCATTAATCTGGGTCATCTTTTGCAGAAAGTGACTGGCTCGTATGGAGCGACTGTTAGTTGGAACATTAGTACAAGCACTTTCAGACCAGACAGCTTGTTACTGTACCAGCTCCTTTATGGCATGGTGGTTTTTCTCTATGATCACTTGTTGTTGCCTCTAGGCTTCCTCAAAGGCCAATAGTTGCACCCTGGTGGCTTCTTGCTGAGCCTTGATAGCTTCCTGCTGAGCCCTGGTGGCTACCTGCTTAGCTGATGTAGCCTACAGCAAGTCCTTAACAATGTCTTCCATATTATCTTTGGGTATAGTTTGGAGTAGAATCTGCCGATGCCACCACCATGGATTTCATAGTTCATAGTATATGAGTTGATGTCCAAAGCAATAGATTGGTGTCTGTCACTTTACATTTTAAATGTAAACTTTTCCTATTGCTGCTATTTTCAGTGTATTGCTCGCATTCATTTCCACCAATTGTGAGGAGATAGGGGTAAGGGTGCCCTCTCCTGGGGTAGATAGGCATCTCTAAACACACAGCAGCCAGGAAAACAGCACACATTGTATGGTTTTCATTCAATCTAACCGTGGCTAGCTTTATTGTGTAGTACATAAAACAAAACCTAAAAATAAATCCTAGCCAATTTGGGCAGTAACTAAACATCTTCCAGGGTGGTAGGACCTATTGCTCCTACCACAAACACAGGCATATGCACAGTACTTACAGTCAGTAAATCACAATGTCTTATCACAGGCCTGCTGCCTGTTTCCCTAGGTAGTCAGACCCTGAGCAAGCCTGACACAGCTTTCATGAGCCTCTAACAGCTGCAGGCACTAATTAACTTGGTCTCAGGCTTAAGGCCTAAAGATCTAAAATGGGCCTTGTGGATGACGCCCTCCCTTATCGCTCACATCCACACACCCAGGACACATTTCTGGCTTTTACTGAAAGGACAAAAAAGGTCAAAACTCTAATCAAATCTGTTCAGCAAAACATTTCTTGAGGGTTAAAAATACATAGGCCAGAAAACTGGCACCAGTGCTTCTATCATATATATATATATATATATATATATACACATACACACAGAAGCAAAGCAGAGGGTGCACTCACCAAACTTCAAGACAGGTTTGAAGTTTATTTAGGCATTCATATGTAGTAATATATTGATGTTTCGGTCCCCACCTTTGTCAAGATATTTAGTACTGTAAATGCCCCCACATGGGTTAATTGAAAGCACCACCTATAAGCTTAGGGCATGAACACATCTGCACTGATCATGTATAGCTAGTATCAGAGCACTAGTAGGCACAAAGATTAATAATAATTATAATAATAATAATTTTATTTATATAGCGCTCTTTCTCCAACAGGACTCAAGACGCTTTACAGATATCAAAAACAATGCACATGATACAGAGGATTTGAGTAATACAACAATAGATAAGCCACACAGACATAAAAGAAAACCATAAGCACACAGAAAGCATAATGCAGGATTGGTGTAGGCATTTTGGGTAATAACTTCCAAGGGTGGTGTATTCCACCCTCACAAGGTACCAGGTGCGGCAGCCATCTTGGGCCCTCAGCGTAGGATTACCCTGGGTGGAATAGTCCACCCCTAGAAGAGATGACACAAAATGGGGGTGATTTCAGAGTCCTACAGTCCAGAGTAGGGTTCCATCAAAACCATCAGGCCTATGTATTTTTCATCCCATCCACAAGTGTACCATATGGGGCAGCCATGTTGGGCGCACTTTGAAGGTTACACTGTGGGAGGTGAGCCATACAAGGGCCAAGTTCATATATGGGAAAACTGTCGCTTATGTAGTAGTATGATGTACCCTGCATGTAGGGCACAATGGAAAGGTGTGCAATCAGTGGAGGTAAACATTACCGGAAAAACACATGGTGGGGTTGAAGCGAGCAATGGAAAGAAAATAAAAACACCACAATAGCAGGCAACTAGTGGCAGAAGTAGGATTGGGATAACATTATTTTGATCAGATCTTAGTACGGGTGGGTAGGAGAATGTGGGGGGCATACTCAGAAGCAATGGGAATGTCCCTGCTGAGCCTGGTCCTGGTGCTGTGCCCCCACAGTTCCCTGTTCATCTTGATGGTTAGGCCCAGGGACAGAATTGATGTTCTCAGCCAGAGAGGAGGTAAGCCTGGTCTTGGTGTTCTCATGTTTGAGGCGAGGAGAGGCCACATAAAGGTCCAGAGGTTTTTGGTTGTAATGCCGTCCTTCTGTTATCTTGTTAGTTTGTTTGCCTTCTGTTTTCCTTCGGTTTAACACAGGTAAAACACTGCTGTTGATTTTCGCTGCCACTTGATAACTAGCCACTTCATAAAATAGCCACTGCAGCGTCCTAATAGGCCTGGCGTCCTATGCTATACTGAATAAGTAAGTCTACAAACACATGTCCTTTCTGATTACAGCCCCCTCCCCCACACAGCAACCCTCCACCAAAAGGTGTTAATCAACTACCAAATGTGAGTTTTGTAAACCCCAGTCAATCACTATAAGTTTTTGCAAACTACAGATATTAATCTACTTTAAACAATTTTCTAAACAAGCAATGAAATGTGCAATGGGCTGCAATAATTACCAAATAGATCTTTACTAATAAAGTAGCAATGGGCTGCAATAATTACCAAATAGATCTTAACTAATAAAGTAGCAATGGGCTGCAATAATTACCTGTTGACGAGAAGGACAGACAGGAGTCAATTCTATGAATTAATATGGATAGTGATATATACAACCAATTGTGTATGCAAACAAAACTGCAATCAGTAATTGTAATGTGCACAGACTCACTATTATCCCTCAAGGCCATATTTTATCTCATTGTAAATAATGCTATAGCAATACATGATCAGTGCAGTAAATACTAGTGATGAGCGGGTTCGGTTCCTCGGAATCCGAACCCCCCCGAACTTCAGCCTTTTTACACGGATCCGAGGTAGACTCGGATCTTCCCGCCTTGCTCGGCTAACCCGAGCGCGCCCGAACGTCATCATCCCGCTGTCGGATTCTATTGCGAGACTCGGATTCTATATAAGGAGCCGCGCGTCACCGCCATTTTCACACGTGCATTGAGATTCATAGGGAGATGACGTGGCTGGCGTCCTCTCCATTTAGATTAGAAGAGAGAGAGTGAGAGTGAGACACTTGATTTACTGGAGCTTAGGAGTACTCAGAGAGTGCAGAGTTTACTAGTGACTGACCAGTGACCACCAGTGCAGTTTTATTATATTATTATTTAATATAATCCGTTCTCTGCCTGAAAAAAAACGATACACAGTGACACAGTAACAGTATACCATATCTGTGCTCAGCCTCAGTGTGCTGCATCATCTATGTATAGCTGACTGTGCTGAGTGCTCAGTGCTCACACAGCTTAATTGTGGGGGAGCAGTAGCAGGAGTACATATTATTTAACAGTGCACACTTTTGCTGCCAGAGTGCCACTGCCAGTGTGACTGACCAGTGACCACTGTCTGACCACCAGTATATTGTGATTGTCTGCCTGAAAAAGTTAAACACTCGTCGTGTGGTGTTTTTATTCTATAAACGCATTCTGCTGACAGTGCCCAGCAGGTCCGTCATTAATTATATAATATATACCTGTCCGGCTGCAGTAGTGATATATATATATTTTTTTTATATCATTATCATCCAGTCTATATTAGCAGCAGACGCAGTACGGTAGTCCACGGCTGTAGCTACCTCTGTGTCGGCAGTCGCTCGTCCATCCATAATTGTATACCACCTACCTGTGGTGTTTTTTTTTATTTTCTATCTTCTTGATACTAGTAGCTTACTTTAGGAGTCTGCAGTGCTGACAGTGTCCAGCAGGTCCGTCATTATAATATATACCTGTCCGGCTGCAGTAGTGATATATATATATTTTTTATATCATTATCATCCAGTCTATATTAGCAGCAGACGCAGTACGGTAGTCCACGGCTGTAGCTACCTCTGTGTCGGCAGTCGCTCATCCATCCATAATTGTATACCACCTACCTGTGGTGTTTTTTTTTTCTTCTATCTTCTTGATACTACTAGTAGCTTACTTTAGGAGTCTGCAGTGCTGCTGACAGTGTCCAGCAGGTCCGTCATTATATAATATATACCTGTCCGGCTGCAGTAGTGATATATATATATATTTTTTATATCATTATCATCCAGTCTATATTAGCAGCAGACGCAGTACGGTAGTCCACGGCTGTAGCTACCTCTGTGTCGGCAGTCGCTCGTCCATCCATAATTGTATACCACCTACCTGTGGTGTTTTTTTTTATTTTCTATCTTCTTGATACTAGTAGCTTACTTTAGGAGTCTGCAGTGCTGACAGTGTCCAGCAGGTCCGTCATTATAATATATACCTGTCCGGCTGCAGTAGTGATATATATATATTTTTTATATCATTATCATCCAGTCTATATTAGCAGCAGACGCAGTACGGTAGTCCACGGCTGTAGCTACCTCTGTGTCGGCAGTCGCTCATCCATCCATAATTGTATACCACCTACCTGTGGTGTTTTTTTTTTCTTCTATCTTCTTGATACTACTAGTAGCTTACTTTAGGAGTCTGCAGTGCTGCTGACAGTGTCCAGCAGGTCCGTCATTATATAATATATACCTGTCCGGCTGCAGTAGTGATATATATATATATTTTTTATATCATTATCATCCAGTCTATATTAGCAGCAGACGCAGTACGGTAGTCCACGGCTGTAGCTACCTCTGTGTCGGCAGTCGCTCGTCCATCCATAATTGTATACCACCTACCTGCGGTGTTTTTTTTTTTCTATCTTCTTGATACTACTAGTAGCTTACTTTAGGAGTCTGCAGTGCTGCTGACAGTGTCCAGCAGGTCCGTCATTATATAATATATACCTGTCCGGCTGCAGTAGTGATATATATATATATTTTTTATATCATTATCATCCAGTCTATATTAGCAGCAGACGCAGTACGGTAGTCCACGGCTGTAGCTACCTCTGTGTCGGCAGTCGCTCGTCCATCCATAATTGTATACCACCTACCTGTTGTGTTTTTTTTTTTTTTTCTATCTTCTTGATACTAGTAGCTTACTTTAGGAGTCTGCAGTGCTGACAGTGTCCAGCAGGTCCGTCATTATATAATATATACCTGTCCGGCTGCAGTAGTGATATATATATATTTTTTATATCATTATCATCCAGTCTATATTAGCAGCAGATGCAGTATGGTAGTCCACGGCTGTAGCTACCTCTGTGTCGGCAGTCGCTCGTCCATCCATAAGTATACTAGTATCCATCCATCTCCATTCTTTACCTGAGGTGCCTTTTAGTTGTGCCTATTAAAATATGGAGAACAAAAATGTTGAGGTTCCAAAAATAGGGAAAGATCAAGATCGACTTCCACCTCGTGCTGAAGCTGCTGCCACTAGTCATGGCCGAGACGATGAAATGCCATCAACGTCGTCTGCCAAGGCCGATGCCCAATGTCATAGTACAGAGCATGTACAATCCAAAACACCAAATATCAGTAAAAAAAGGACTCAAAAATCTAAAATAAAATTATCGGAGGAGAAGCGTAAACTTGCCAATATGCCATTTACCACACGGAGTGGCAAGGAACGGCTGAGGCCCTGGCCTATGTTCATGGCTAGTGGTTCAGCTTCACATGAGGATGGAAGCACTCAGCCTCTCGCTAGAAAAATGAAAAGACTCAAGCTGGCAAAAGCACAGCAAAGAACTGTGCGTTCTTCGAAATCACAAATCCACAAGGAGAGTCCAATTGTGTCGTTTGCGATGCCTGACCTTCCCAACACTGGACGTGAAGAGCATGCGCCTTCCACCATTTGCACGCCCCCTGCAAGTGCTGGAAGGAGCACCCGCAGTCCAGTTCCTGATAGTCAGATTGAAGATGTCAGTGTTGAAGTACACCAGGATGAGGAGGATATGGGTGTTGCTGGCGCTGGGGAGGAAATTGACAAGGAGGATTCTGATGGTGAGGTGGTTTGTTTAAGTCAGGCACCCGGGGAGACACCTGTTGTCCGTGGGAGGAATAGGGCCATTGACATGCCTGGTGAAAATACCAAAAAAATCAGCTCTTCGGTGTGGAAGTATTTCAACAGAAATGCGGACAACATTTGTCAAGCCATGTGTTGCCTTTGTCAAGCTGTAATAAGTAGGGGTAAGGACGTTAACCACCTCGGAACATCCTCCCTTATACGTCACCTGCAGCGCATTCATCATAAGTCAGTGACAAGTTTAAAAACTTTGGGCGACAGCGGAAGCAGTCCACTGACCAGTAAATCCCTTCCTCTTGTAACCAAGCTCACGCAAACCACCCCACCAACTCCCTCAGTGTCAATTTCCTCCTTCCCCAGGAATGCCAATAGTCCTGCAGGCCATATCACTGGCAATTCTGACGAGTCCTCTCCTGCCTGGGATTCCTCCGATGCATCCCTGCGTGTAATGCCTACTGCTGCTGGCGCTGCTGTTGTTGCTGCTGGGAGTCGATGGTCATCCCAGAGGGGAAGTCGTACTCGTAAGACCACTTTTACTACTTCCACCAAGCAATTGACTGTCCAACAGTCCTTTGCGAGGAAGATGAAATATCACAGCAGTCATCCTGCTGCAAAGCGGATAACTGAGGCCTTGGCATCCTGGGCGGTGAGAAACGTGGTTCCGGTATCCATCATTACTGCAGAGCCAACTAGAGACTTGTTGGAGGTACTGTGTCCCCGGTACCAAATACCATCTAGGTTCCATTTCTCTAGGCAGGCGATACCGAAAATGTACACAGACCTCAGAAAAAGACTCACCAGTGTCCTAAAAAATGCAGTTGTACCCAATGTCCACTTAACCACGGACATGTGGACAAGTGGAGCAGGGCAGGCTCAGGACTATATGACTGTGACAGCCCACTGGGTAGATGTATGGACTCCCGCCGCAAGAACAGCAGCGGCGGCACCAGTAGCAGCATCTCGCAAACGCCAACTCTTTCCTAGGCAGGCTACGCTTTGTATCACCGCTTTCCAGAATACGCACACAGCTAAAAACCTCTTACGGCAACTGAGGAAGATCATCGCAGAATGGCTTACCCCAATTGGACTCTCCTGTGGATTTGTGGCATCGGACAACGCCAGCAATATTGTGTGTGCATTAAATCTGGGCAAATTCCAGCACGTCCCATGTTTTGCACATACCTTGAATTTGGTGGTGCAGAATTATTTAAAAAACGAGAGGGGCGTGCAAGAGATGCTGTCGGTGTCCAGAAGAATTGCGGGACACTTTCGGCGTACAGGCACCACGTACAGAAGACTGGAGCACCACCAAAAACGCCTGAACCTGCCCTGCCATCATCTGAAGCAAGAAGTGGTAACGAGGAGGAATTCAACCCTCTATATGCTTCAGAGGTTGGAGGAGCAGCAAAAGGCCATTCAAGCCTATACAACTGAGCACGATATAGGAGGTGGAATGCACCTGTCTCAAGCGCAGTGGAGAATGATTTCAACGTTGTGCAAGGTTCTGCAACCTTTTGAACTTGCCACACGTGAAGTCAGTTCAGACACTGCCAGCCTGAGTCAGGTCATTCCCCTCATCAGGCTTTTGCAGAAGAAGCTGGAGACATTGAAGGAGGAGCTAACACAGAGCGATTCCGCTAGGCATGTGGGACTTGTGGATGGAGCCCTTAATTCGCTTAACAAGGATTCACGGGTGGTCAATCTGTTGAAATTAGAGCACTACATTTTGGCCACCGTGCTCGATCCTAGATTTAAAACCTGCCTTGGATCTCTCTTTCCGGCAGACACAAGTCTGCTGGGGTTCAAAGAACTGCTGGTGACAAAATTGTCAAGTCAAGCGGAACGCGACCTGTCAACATCTCCTCCTTCACATTCTCCCGCAACTGGGGGTGCGAGGAAAAGGCTCAGAATTCCGAGCCCACCCGCTGGCGGTGATGCAGGGCAGTCTGGAGCGACTGCTGATGCTGACATCTGGTCCGGACTGAAGGACCTGACAACGATTACGGACATGTCGTCTACTGTCACTGCATATGATTCTCTCCCCATTGAAAGAATGGTGGAGGATTATATGAGTGACCGCATCCAAGTAGGCACGTCAGACAGTCCGTACTTATACTGGCAGGAAAAAGAGGCAATTTGGAGGCCCTTGCACAAACTGGCTTTATTCTACCTAAGTTGCCCTCCCACAAGTGTGTACTCCGAAAGAGTGTTTAGTGCCGCCGCTCACCTTGTCAGCAATCGGCGTACGAGGTTACATCCAGAAAATGTGGAGAAGATGATGTTCATTAAAATGAATTATAATCAATTCCTCCGTGGAGACATTCACCAGCAGCAATTGCCTCCACAAAGTACACAGGGAGCTGAGATGGTGGATTCCAGTGGGGACGAATTGATAATCTGTGAGGAGGGGGATGTACACGGTGATATATCGGAGGATGATGATGAGGTGGACATCTTGCCTCTGTAGAGCCAGTTTGTGCAAGGAGAGATTAATTGCTTCTTTTTTGGTGGGGGTCCAAACCAACCCGTCATTTCAGTCACAGTCGTGTGGCAGACCCTGTCACTGAAATGATGGGTTGGTTAAAGTGTGCATGTCCTGTTTATACAACATAAGGGTGGGTGGGAGGGCCCAAGGACAATTCCATCTTGCACCTCTTTTTTCTTTCATTTTTCTTTGCGTCATGTGCTGTTTGGGGGGTGTTTTTTGGAAGGGCCATCCTGCGTGACACTGCAGTGCCACTCCTAGATGGGCCAGGTGTTTGTGTCGGCCACTAGGGTCGCTTAGCTTAGTCACACAGCTACCTCATTGCGCCTCTTTTTTTTCTTCTTTGCGTCATGTGCTGTTTGGGGACTAGTTTTTTGAAGGGCCATCCTGCGTGACACTGCAGTGCCACTCCTAGATGGGCCAGGTGTTTGTGTCGGCCACTTGGGTCACTTATCTTAGTCACACAGCTACCTCATTGCGCCTCTTTTTTTCTTTGCGTCATGTGCTGTTTGGGGAGTGTTTTTTGGAAGGGCCATCCTGCGTGACACTGCAGTGCCACTCCTAGATGGGCCAGGTGTTTGTGTCGGCCACTTGGGTCGCTTATCTTACTCACACTGCTACCTAATTGCGCCTCTTTTTTTCTTTGCGTCATGTGCTGTTTGGGGAGTGTTTTTTGGAAGGGCCATCCTGCGTGACACTGCAGTGCCACTCCTAGATGGGCCAGGTGTTTGTGTCGGCCACTTGGGTCGCTTATCTTACTCACACAGCTACCTCATTGCGTCTCTTTTTTTCTTTGCGTCATGTGCTGTTTGGGGAGGGTTTTTTGGAAGGGCCATCCTGCGTGACACTGCAGTGACACTCCTAGATGGGCCAGGTGTTTGTGTCGGCCACTTGGGTCGCTGAGCTTAGTCATCCAGCGACCTTGGTGCAAATTTTAGGACTAAAAATAATATTGTGAGGTGTTTAGAATAGACTGAAAATGAGTGGAAATAATGGTTATTGAGGTTAATAATACTTTGGGATCAAAATGACCCCCAAATTCTATGATTTAAGCTGTTTTTTAGGGTTTTTTGAAGAAAAAAAAAACGAATCCAAAACACACCCGAATCCGACAAAAAAAATTCGGTGAGGTTTTGCCAAAACGCATTCGAACCCAAAACACGGCCGCGGAACCGAACCCAAAACCAAAACCCAAAACCCGAAAAATTTCCGGTGCTCATCACTAGTAAATACAGCCTTATTATATACACAAGTAGTTATTGTCCCATACTATCATGAGGAGCTCCATTGGCAAAATAGGTATATAAATAATACAGGAGTGAATAGTACATTTAGCTATATAGGTCATAACTACATACTATCATGACATCAGCATATATACTGTATATTACAGAATGTATACAATAATTACAAAACTACACAGAAGTCAAAACAAGACCATAACCAAGGCATGAAAAATAAAAATATCAAAAGATGAAGTCCAAATAGTTCTAGAATACAGAAGGAACACCTCTCACTTTATGTAGGTGCCTACTAGACAAGTTCAATCACACATATATCCTATAGGGCTCATTTATTATGTGTCCAGAAAAATACCATAATGAATGGAGTCATTGAGTTCTCTGGGCCACAGAGTGTCCAACTTGTAGATCCACATGGCTTCTCTGCGAAGAAGCATTTTGGCACAATCTCCATCCCGGGAAGGGGGTGGAATGTAATCGATAATCATGTACCTCAAAGATGATAATGAATGTCGTGCCGTGCAGAAGTGTTTAGCCACTGGTTTATACGACATACCACTCTCTAGAGCCATATGGATTGAGGAAATGTGGTCAAGGAAGGGATGAATAGTCTTCCCGAAATACTGTAGAACAGTGAGCAAGGACAATGCAAGATATATATAACATGTTCAGAGGTACAAGTCAAACGATGTTTAATCCTGAGTTTACAGTAGGTTCAGTTTAAGGGGATGAAATGTGTCACCCGTAAGCATGCTTCTGCAGGTGGTACATCCAGCACAGTTATAGCACCCCAGCTTCAGTGTCTTATGCCACGTATTTGTGGTTTGTTTGAAGTATAGCTCTGGATGCACCAACAGGTCTTTGAGATTTCTACCTCTTTTATAGTTTTGAGAGGTTTCTGTGGTAGGTCACCTCAAAATGCCGGGTCTGTAGTAAGTATTGACTATTGTTGTCTGATGGTCATATGCAGAAAAAGACCTGCATTATCGTAAGTAGTAGTAATAACAAATGCATCTTTCGTGTTCTTCTTTCTCATTACAGTTTTGGTATATATCTTCCATGCCTTCCGGAGATATTGTTTAGCAACTGTATCATCATAGCCACTTTGTGTAAAACAGCCATCCATATCCACAAGTTGTTCTTCAGCAGTGGTTGGATCCAAGTTATTTCGTAAGACCCTAAGAAACTGTGATACTGGGAGGTTATGTTTTATGCCTTCAGGATGGAAGCTATCTAAAAAAAGCAAGCTGTTGCGATTGGTTGGCTTTCTGTATGACTTGTGGCAATAGCCTGTATCAGTAGTGCCAACAGTTACGTCAGAAAAATCTATAGAATCAATATTAGCATTAATAGTAAATCTAATCAGCGTGTCCAAATTATTTAGATATGATAACATGGCATTAAGGGTCTCATTGAAACCACGTCATATTATGAAAACATCATTAATGTATCGACTGTAAACAGCCAAATTTTCCCCAAACCATTGGATAATATGGGTCCTCTGATATGCATCCATATATAGGCTTATATGTGATGGCGCGATGTTACCACCCATTGTGGTCCAAGCAGTTTGGAGGAAATATTGACCTTCGTACTTGAAGTATTTACAAGTTAATATTTGTTACAAGAGTTCAGTCAGGAACTCCATAGGAGGATGACCATAGTGAGATTGTATGAGAGTTTGTTTAACTGTATTGATACCCTTACCATGAGGGATCACTGTGTACAATGATGACACATCCATCGTAACTAGGGAAGTGTGCTGGGCCAAATCTTGGTTTTTTGGGGGGGTTTGGATCTGTATCTCCTTCGCGTTTTGGATATGGATTGGTTTTGCCAAAACCACCCTTGCGGTGGAATTTTGGCCTGTTTTTGTTACTACAGTATTATTAACCTCAGTAACATTCATGTCCACTCATTTCCACTGAATTTTGACCACCTCACCAACATAGTCCAAAGCCTGGCTAAGCGACACACAATCACACGGCAGTTATTTCTGTTTAATTTTTTTTTTTAAATTAGTCATGTATTAGCAATTAAACCAACTTGCAAATACTATCAATAGAAAACAAACCAACACAGAAATATCCTGAGAATAGTGTGTAGAATATCATTGCTCTAAAGTCGTTAACAAACAGCAAAGAAAAAAAAACGAAACCATGTGTAAAATAGCAACAACAGACATGGATGCCCCCTACACAAGTGCCTTCAACACATGCCTATTTTCAGTGCCCAGTCTGTACCTCCAATCTGGGGCCCCTGGATCACTGCTGACTGCCACCCTGTGCCCATGTAAAGCCCCAATCAGCTTCACAAAATCTCCCCAATCACAAAAAATAGCATTATGTATCTGTGTAGTACAGTGCAAAATACTTTGGGGGACACAGTTACATATTGACCAGGTTACAGTGCTGGTCGGATACAATGCAGGTCAGACACAGTGCGGGTTACAGTGCAGGTTGGATAAAGTGCGTGCTGGATACATTGTGCAATACAGTGTAGTTTGAATATATTGCAGTTTACAGTGTGGGTCGGCTACAGTGCAGGTAGCATACAGTGTGGGTTGGTTATAGTGCAATGTAAGATACAATGCAGGTCAGATACAACAATAGTGCACTTAATGTGGCTGGGAGTGTCGGCATTATCATCAGTGTAGGGCTGTGCACAGTGCGGGGGTGTCCTCAATGCAGATGGGTTCTTTCTTTTTGGAATTTTTGGTAACTGTCCAGTTTAAAGCATCTAGGAGGTCATTCCGAGTTGATCGCTCGCTAGCAACTTTTTGTCAATCACCTTGCGATCGGCTGTGCGAATGGATTCTTCGTTAAATCCATCGCCCAGCACTGATCCTCTTTGTACCCGTATGACGCACCTGTGCAATGCGGTGCATGCGCATGCACAGTTTTGACGATATTTAACCTGGTCGCAGTGCTGCAAAAAGTTGCTAGCGAGCGATCAACTCAGAATGACCCCCCTAGTGCGATATCTGGTGCTACATTGTCCAGGTATTTGTGAGTCTCCTCCAGAAAGCCACTGATACACACAGTGTTCCTAATAATCACGTCTGACCCTATCAAGCTTCTTACATTTGAAAGTGATGAGTTCTTTGCGATATTTATCAACTTGATTTTCAACTTATAAAGCCAAGCTTGTATATATATAAATCCAGAGGTCCGGCACTCAATTTGCCTAAACAACTAGACACGGTGCCTCCACAAATTTTACGCACAACTCCTCCATTGGTGCAGCACTCAAGGCGCAATAATTCAGCATATACAGTATCCAATCAATGATTCAGTTTATAACAACTGCCTTCAAGATGCATCTTGAAGACAGTTGTTATAAGACAGAGTGCATCACCAATGGAGTTTTGTTGAGGTATTCGGCACTCCACAATCAGTACAAAGTTGCAACTGGCACGGCGCCTTCTTAAGCAAAAACATGTAGGATACACACTTGAAATGAAGCGGCACATTCATAAGACTTACAGTATCTTATAAAAAACGTTCATCATTCCATTCTAAAGCACAGTATATCTACTATATAAAAGTGAACATTTATACTTCTGTCTGTCTTTCTATACAAATTCACAGTTTACAAGCGAAGATCGTGAAATTTGGCATACAAGCGTATTAAAACACTAGAGGCAATTAAAAAAATTAGAAATCCCTAGCACCCCTAGGGGGTGGGACCGCAGCACAGGGTATATCAGGAGACAGCATAACTCCAGAATTGCTTTAACAATGTACTTAAAAATTGGTACACATCTGCCTTACACTCTGGAAACAAACACTGTGGGGGGAAGACACCGCTAGTTCCCACTTATACCTTATGGCAGAACTTTTTCAAACAGCAGCAGTGCATGTCAGGTCATCCCTCCTCTGGTTTGTGCTCTATGTGCATGTGTATCCAGAGTATTTGACTGGCCGGTACTGTCTGGGGGCCATGTAAGTGGCACGTGGAAAGGTCTCGGGGCATATGGAAGGAACTGATGCTGTATAAAGCGGATGTGAGTGGTCTGATGGGCATTATAAATGGTGCGTGGGAAACTCCTGGGTGTGGGGTGCCTATTTTTCTATATTTGCATCCCCTCGTGTTAACCCTTTATGACCCATTGTATGTTTCCAGTGTATCCTAGTGATGACACTGGTAAACTATACAAATAAGATCCTAAGTAACACACAAAAAACAGGGTTTGGTCGTTTGGACCCAACGTCCACCCTAATGGACAACAATTTCCTAGCATTGTAGCTCATACACCAAAACATGCGATTCGTTCTAATTTGATATTTTTATACTCTAGCAACTCCAATTACTGTTTGCACAATGATTTTTCCGAAATTCAATGGAGTAGTTATACTTGTAAAGTATGATACTCACCTTGTGGCGATTTTTCTGGGTGAAGCCATCATTCAAACTTGCAGTGACTAGCCCACAGGGGGCCACTGCCTGGGGGCCCACCTCCTGCTCTAAGGATCAGGTTCCAGACTGTGCACTTGAATTATACATCATACATATGTTACCTTATACTGTACTATGGTGTATTTTCTACAGTGCATTGCTGTTATTAATCTGTTATTAATCTGGTACATTATCATGCATGCAGCAGCTGAATATACTGTATATATTTATGAAGGGGCCCAAAACGTTGCACTCTCTAATGGTTAGTCAAACCAATGAGGTGGCAGGCCACACACCCTCTGCAGACTGGCCACACCCCTAACATGGGCCCCTACCACAGCATTTCCCTGGGGGGCCCTACAAGCCCCAGTCCGACACTGCACGCAATACATTTTTTTTATAATGCTCATTTAAATGGACAAGGGGTCACAAGAAGTTAAAAGCTGGCTATGCCACTGCTGTGCATAGTCTCCCTCTGATTCACTTGAAGTACTTATTACACAGAACAGAATTTTCATACTGAACTGATAAAATACATAAAGCTCTTTGCTGTGTTTATAGGTTTATGTTTCAATGAGTAAAATGTACATGGTTTTATAGAATACGATGTAAAGTTACAGTATAATCATATGGCATTCTTGCAATCTGGTGGACCATTATGCAATAGATAACACCTATCTTTATGTATCAATGCCTACTTCCCTATAGAATGTAAGCTTGCGAGCAGGGCCTACCTACCTTTATGACTGTCTGTTATTACCTAGTTTTGTTTTTTCACTCTTTTTTCCTATTATTTTGTTTAATGTTATCACTGTCTCCAAATGAAAAGTGCAACAAAATTTGCTGAGCTATATAAGAAGCTGTTAATAAATAAATAAATAATGGCATTCTTGGCTCCATGTAACAATGATCTTTATTACCGGCAGCATATTTAGTTTACTATCACAGTGATACTAACAAATATACTGCTGGTATAACATTACTTACCCCTCCAGGAGTTCTGGCAACATCCTCCTCCTTGGTGCCATCCTATGCTCTGCTGCTGGCAGCCAACTTTTAACAGTGAAGGGCTGCTGTGTAATGTGCATGTGTGACGTCTGTCTGCCCATGAGCATTGCCCTTTCAGCCTGTGGGAAGTAGCAAAGCTTGGAAGACTGAGTGAGATTCAAATGTTCCTACCCCCTCCCACCCGCGATCGTGCCTGCCAGCAGTATTCAGATGTTGCTGCCGACGCGTGCGACATCAGCATTTCATCTCACTACCCCCAGGAGTGGTGAGCTGAAATTCATGAAAAGTGACCCATTCGAGCACCCAAATTGGACTTTTTGCGTCGCACCCAATAATTTAGTCAGGTTTAGTCGCTTTACGCAGCTAAACCCGACAGCAGGGCCGTGCAGTGAGCTAAATGGCTCAGGAGGCACTGGCTAACCCCAGAGCCAGATTTACATGCAATATATGAGCCAAAGGGTACATCTGGGCATTATACACAGGTGCAGCATTATAAACTCCTGGAAATCTGGTGAGCTTTGATTAGAGATGTGTGGAAAGGATACACAGGTGAGGCACGGCCTCACCTGCCATAGACTTTTTACTCCAGAGTTTGGGCAAACGGGGGACATTTGTATATCGACCCCTGCGATCTTCCATCACTTTAGGCTGGAGGTAGGGGTCAAAAACATTTTAATCTCGCCCTTTAGCTCTGCTCTAGGTGTGTCCCATCTCTCTAGCAGTGGGAGCCACTGGGTGCATGCCCAGACTTAGAATGTACATTCTACTGTAGTATGCTAAATTAACAGTTATTTATTAAATTTGCATTTTTAATGCCTAAAAAATGTGATATATGTGACAGCATAGTAATATGTAAAGGAGGGACAACACCTTGTTCTCAGTCTAACATCACCTGAAGTTGAATGTGACTATACATAGAATATAAGGCCAACTTGCGCTGGCTGTCAGAGCTGACTGTTTCCAGCTGTCCATGGTGCAACAGAGGAAGAAGCGAGTGACAGCCTAAAAGCACCATGAAGCTGACAGCAGGAGAGGTAATAGTTCTATTTTATACTAACCGTGTACTGTAAATGCCTTTGTCATATGGTAATATGTTTATTTGAAATATTTCTTACACAAGAATGCTAGGAGATGCGCTTTTCTTGGTATCTTCTTTTGCAGCTTTACATTCATGATGAGTACAGAATATAAACCTGCATGTTTGAATTTCCTGATGTCAAGATATAAGTCAAAACATATCACATCCAATAATACATACCACTATTATTGCCATTACTTATTAATATACTATTCTACATAGGTGCCTACTGCTTTCTGTTTTATAGCCATAGTGCTATTTCACACACAGTGGGCACATTTTTCCAGTTGCTTAGTTTTAGTAGAAGTGAGAAACCATTGAAGTATTTACATGGCACGGTCGCCGTGTTACAGCCGTCTTAGCCACTAAAAAGGACGGCTGCTGTTGCCGGAACTTAATAAATCGCATGATTCTCTGCATGCTTTCACGAGCCACACATTTCAGATATCTGTTGGCCTTGTAGTTGTGCACAAACAAGCTGTCTGCTTGTTTTCCTGTTTTTTGGTAATGAGTGTTGACATGGATAATATAGACATAGAAATGTTTATTTCTTTAATAGAGGCAAGAACTGTGATATGGGACAAAACACTGCAGAGCTACGGTTGAAATGCATCTTGGAAGGCATGGGAAGAGGTCTCTCTGGTAATGAAAGATGATTGCAAAGGTGCGGGAGACAAGGACAAACATATTTTTGGTAAGTCGTTTTATTCCTTGTAATGTTATGTGTTTTTTAAGTTCCACCTACAGTAGTATATATGCTATTAGCTAGTTTATTTTTCTGACTGTTGTCTCTAATTGTAATGCACAAGGGAATATGTTGTGCAATAAAAGAAACAGTTATTAAATAAATTGGATCAGTATGATTTGCCGATGGACAGAATGCCGGCTGTCAGTATGCCGACAGCGGCATCCCGTCCATCAGAATCCCAACAGCCCCCCATTAAGGCTCCTACCCCTCACCTTTTCCCTATCATAACCCTCCCTTATGGGTTCCTAACCCTAACTCGCCCCGGTGGTGCCTAACCCTAACCCTCCCTTCCCCGCTGCCTAACCCTAACCTACCCATCTTAGTGCCTAAACCTAACCCTCCCTCACCGATCCCTAACCCTAACCTTTGTTGCCATATAGACCATTACATAACAATATAATTTAGTAGGTACCAAAGTTAGAACAAATTATGTAAATTAAATAATATGATTTATTACCCAATGTGATTTTAACCAGTTAAGAGTGTGTGTATATATATATTATTGTAAGGTATAACTTAAATAGGTTTGAATGTATTAGTCTTATGTTTTGAGAATTTAGTAGCATGTATTTCTGTGTGTTTTACTGCAAGATTATGGGTCATTATGTAAGAGACAGGTTTTCTCTGTGTAAGCCATATAGCCAGAATACACAATACATTGAGCATTACACAAATTCATCCCTTCCATGCCATTATTCATATCTGTATTAATCAAAGGATTAACGTCTGATCTGCGCTATACCAAGTACAATTAAATCAAAGTTTACATGATATGTAGATATATGTATACTGTATACTTGATTCACACACAGCAAATAAATGATTATAACTTGGTGGATAAAGTCAATAGGTCACCTAGCTCAGGTCTCATAATATGCAAACAGTTACTGGTATGAACAGGGTGCATTGGAATTCACAATCAAAGATCTTCATACCTTTAGAAAGTACATCAACCAGCTGGCCTATTGTCCAGTTATACTGCTGGCCAGAGGCAATGATAATATAGGATCAAACGCACTATAAACAGGTCCCAATCATTTATGCTAACACCCTAGGGCCTAGGCGAAATAGATCGTTTACACATCCATACAAAGGTAGATCTCTGATGGATAAAGGAATACCAAACTTTATGATCCCAAAATTCTCTACATGCTCACCACCGTGGGACGGAGTTAGCAGAGAACGTTTTATTACACTTTGGAATCTGTCAAAACCTATAATTATGTACTCCATTGGAAACTGTGGGCATATACTAGTTTTGAATTGGTAGAATATAGGATATAAGGGGCAGTCTGATAGATAGAGAGTTAGAAGGAGAGGAGGAAGGAACAAAGTCCAGAGGGAGTCAGGATCCTAAGACGGTAGCTATGAATTATGCCCTCACATATTCTTGCAAGTGTATAGTATGTGTATTAATTGTTTAAATTTGTATAACTGTTTGTGTTTTATGTATGTACCATGGTTAAGGAAGTACAGATAAATTATAAGATTTATTATCATTGTGTTATCTTATCTTGTAATTTGTATCACCTATAATAAATGTACTAGACAAAATAGAGCTGGTATTCCAAGTCTTGAACTCATTTTCGGAATCACTAAAGTTATACATGAAATCTGCATATATTATATAAGGCTCTGCAAGTTGGGACAATTGACTTGTAGTCAAAGTATAGTACTTATATGTTCAATGAGCCAGGATTATATATCTCTGTAAAGTATATTTAGGCTTTGCCTGGAAATATTTCCTGGACAGTAGAGATATAGCTCCTTTAATCTGAGCCAATCACAGGTATTAAATAGGAACGTCCACGCATAACATATTGTGTGATTGGACCAGTACTAAACATCACCCCTTTTGTTATGAGCCCACCTATTTGTAAGCCTATTATAATATATTTGCAGATATAAAATACATAAACCATTATATCAATATATGATATAATAAATATATGTTATATAAGATTCCATAAATCTACATTGGCGACCACGGAAGGGACTTGGAATTATTCAGTATCAATTTTGACTAAATACAATATTTAGGGGCAGCGCAAGGGCTATAAGCCCGCTGGGCAAAATACAAGATCACAGTGGAATAAGTTGCAAATGACTAGAGAATTTTTTTTTTCTAAAAAAGGCCTAAAGTAAGAAATTAAAAAACACGGGTGTTAGAGTTTAACTTATCAGGCTAGCGAACAGATAAGGGAGGATACCACGTGCAAAATATAGGAAATATTGTTCCCAAATACTAAAAGTTTGTAATTCTCAGTGATAGAATACATATAACGAAAGGGAATAAATCTGTAAAATGGCTACAATGTCAAATATAGACAGCATTGTAGTGAAATACATCACAAAGCAAAAGTGTACAGACTTTGCTTGTGATGCCAAATTAAAAGAAAACCCATGGAGCTATGTCCAGGGTTTGTTTGATGATGAAATTAAATCATCAAAGAAAAGGAAACAGAAAGGAATAGCCATTGCAGGCTTGTATGCAGCCTGTTTGGCTATGGATGCTAAATTAAGCAGTTTAGCTAAAACCCTACAAAAATGTAGAGAAGAATCTAATTTAAAAGAAACAGAAAGCAAGGAAAAAATAGATCAGCTAAATATCCAAATTAAAACTTTAACAACACTTAATGACATGGGTAAAATCTCCCAGGATGAAGTGTTACAGAAACATAAAAATGCTCAGAGGGAATCCACAGAATGTAGGAGAGCTCTAACAGAGGTTACAACAGAGAGAGATGAGATAATAAGTGCATATAAAGTTATGCAGGGACAGCTCACAGAATGTATGAAAGGGAAAGCAATTGACCATACCCCTTGTGTGGACAGGGAGATGCAGCTTATGCAAGAGATATCTGTTCTGAAAGGACATATTGCTGCAAACATTAGGATAGGAACTGCAGCCACTGCCCCATATCCTATCTATGCATATGAAAGAGAACAATGGGACACAAATCATGAGGACAGAGAGGACTGCTGGGGAGAGGGGAATTCTACTGAATCTACCCTCAGGGTACCCATAGCAATGGGAGAGTTTGCAGAATCAGCAGCGAATAGGGAGTGCTCTATATTAATAGGCACAGATAGTAGTGATGAAGAAGTACAGACAGAAATTGAGGCACACAGGGCTCATAAACAGCCAGCATTCCTCACTGAGAGTAGGAACACCCTATTGGGATTCAATAGTGAAGGAGAGGCCATTCACTCAAGGGCCCCTAGTGCCAATCATCCCCCACAACCCATAAAAACACTTATGGGAGTGGCAGATATGATTGGAAAAATGAGTTCAGGAGAACACATCACCTCCCATGCAGCTAATGTCCAGCAGAGGTGTGAACTTCTAGGAATTAGAAATCTCACTGATCAGGTTAAGGTACTGCAATTAACAATTCCATTAGCTGCTTGGAGTGCTTTGACAGATTTGATTAAAGAAGGTAAAGGTACATATGAAGAAACTGTAGAGGAGCTACAAAAGATAATTAACCCTTCAGTAGCAGGCACAATGGTTGCATATGAAATCAAACAGCAAAGTGAGGAGAACCCATTAATATATGCAAACAGATTGTGGGCAGCATATAGTGCAGGAAACAGCAAAAATGACAACAGTCAGAAAAACAGCAAAGATTTCAAAAACTTGTTGGTGCATAACTCGCACCCCACAATTAAAGCTAAGTGTGAACACTTGATAGATACCGTAAAGCATAGCTATGATAAAATAATGGGATTAATGCAGCGGTCCTTTCAAGCAGTACAGGCCAGTAAGCAACGTAAGATGGCAGAAAGGAATGAGAAATGTGTTATAAAGAGGGTTGCAGCATTAGAGTCAGAAGGTAAACCAATGGTGGTTGAAGGGCCCCACATTCCAGGGGAGGTAAACACACCATTTAACCCACGATGGAACACAGGGTCACAAAGGAGAGGGGGAATGTTTAAAGAGAGATCCATTTTTAGAGGTGGAGGTAGAGGATACCAAGGACATTCAAATGATGGAGCTTGGAATAGACACATGGGTTACTCACAACATTTTGGGAACAGAGGAAAGGACACAGAGTTTAAACACCAGGGTCCCACTTACACAGAGCTAAGACACCAGCTACAGGCCATAAAAGAGAAGTATGAGAATTTAGAAAAAGCAAACAAAGTGCAGCAAGCTGACACACAAAAGGAGAAAAATTGACAGTCAGTGGCCCCAAGGATAGTTGCACCAATCACTTTAGATAGGTGCGGGCGCCCTCAAGTCTCGGTTCTGGTCAGGGGCCACCAGCACACAATGTTACTAGACACCGGTGCCGCCATATCAATCCTACATGATGATCAGCCACATCACTCTCCTCTGTCAGCAGGAAAAACAATACATCTCCAAAGCTTTGCAGGGAATAAGGTAGATACAGTGCTGTCAAACCCTCTCCAAATACAAATAGGAGATGTATCTGCAATTCACACATTTGCA
The DNA here is from genome assembly GCF_028390025.1 of Pseudophryne corroboree. Classification (NCBI taxonomy): domain Eukaryota; kingdom Metazoa; phylum Chordata; class Amphibia; order Anura; family Myobatrachidae; genus Pseudophryne; species Pseudophryne corroboree. Next base: position 700,490,629 of record NC_086445.1, read on the forward strand.
TTAGCCTCACTGCCAAGTGAAACTAATTTATTAGGGTCTGACTTTATGATCCCTAATGGGTGTATATTGGATCTGACTAACCTTTTACTTCTGCAGAGTTCTCCTAATGTAACACCTGAGGTTGTAATTATACCAGATTCCCATGTAATTGCTGCTGTAAAACCCAATAATGCGAAATATGATGTGCTTAAGGCTAATGTTGATCATCCTTACAAAGATTTGGTATTACCATTACTTGAACAGTTTCAGGATGCTTTTGCTAAACACAAACATGACTGTGGGAAGGTAAACAAGGTGATTGAAGTCAGTGGTCTTGACCCTCCCCCACAGAAGCAGTACAATTTCCCACAGGAGGCCATAAGCTTCATTCAAGAAACAATTGACTCTCTGTTAGAGCAGCGTGTAATCAGACCATGTGTATCCACTAACAATGCGCCAATATGGCCAGTACGGAAACCGGATGGTTCCTGGCGGCTCACAATTGACTACCGCAAACTTAATGGCCTTACGCTTAGCTGCGCACCCACTGTTGCGTCAATGCCAGACATTCTAAAAATGTTAAGCCCAGAGCATAAATGGTTCACAGTTTTAGATATTTCAAATGGGTTTTGGTCTCTGCCTCTATCTGAAGAGTGTCAATACAAATTTGCCTTCACATTTCTGGGAAAGCAATACACGTTTACATGTCTTCCACAGGGCTTCCATAATTCTCCATCATTTTTCCATACTACGATGAGAGAAATTTTAACTGATTTTTCTTCCCACAAGAATTTATTGCAGTATGTAGATGATCTCTTACTAGCAACAGAGACAAAGGAAGAGCATCTTCAGCTACTGGGAGAACTCCTTGGCATCCTCAAAGACGCAGGTTTGAAGTGTAACCCATCTAAAGCTCAGATTTTACGGGAATCTGTTTCCTTCCTGGGGATCAGTGTTACGGCTGATGGGAGAACAATATCGGCAGATAAGGTAAAAACCATCCTTCGTTTACCCCTTCCTGTCAGCATACCTACACTGAGATCCTTCCTGGGGTTGGTAAATTACTCTAGGTCCTTCATTTCTGATTTTTCACAAATATCTGCACCTCTCTATTCTCTCCTCAAAAAGGATATAAAATGGGAATGGACCCCCAGTCACACAAAGGCAGTAGAAACATTAAAAGAAGCACTAGCTAGTGCCCCTGCCCTTGCAAATCCAGACCCACAGTTACCCTTTCACTTAGAGACAGCAGCAACAGAAACAGCCATGTCTGCAGTCCTGTCACAGGAAATACATGCACAGCAAAGGCCCATAGCTTATGCATCAAAGTTACTGACACCAGTGGAATTAAAATACTCTGTGTGTGAAAAACACCTTCTTGCCACATTTTGGGCAGTAAAACAGTTCACATACATGATAGGCCTGAACCCTATCATCTTACATTCCACGCACACACCAACAAGGTTCCTCCTCACAGACAGAATCAAAGATGGGAATGTCTCTAATGCCAGGTTAGCACATTGGGCCCTTTTGTTGCAGGATCGAGATATAACAGTGAAGGCAACTAACAGTCCATCCACCTGTGCATATGGATTAATATACCAGGGACTGACACACACATGTGACTTACTCCCAGCTGACCATTCAAAACATTTGTTTAGAGCAATGCCACAGGAGGCTACAGCCCCTGAACAAACCACCCAGATCTTTACAGATGGTTCATGTTTTTATGTACATGGGTCACCCCATGCCGGTTTTGGTCTGTACATAATGCATCCCCAAACCACACCACAATCTGTTTTTCGATCTTGTGATGTAAAGTCTGCACAGTACGCTGAGCTGGCAGCAGTAGCACATGCCCTTGAATTATTCCAAGACCACAAACATGAAATCGCATTGTACTCAGACTCAGCATGGGTGTGTAATGCCCTTACCGAATTTTTGCCCTTTTGGCAAACTCATCAGTATACCTCATCTGATGGAAGCCCTCTTAAATATGCAGACCTTCTCCAGTACATAGTTTCCCTGGCACAGAGTCTAACACACGTCCCCTGGGTCTGTAAAGTCAAAGGGCATTCAACTACATCACCACACCATGAACAGAATGAAATGTCTGACCTTTTAGCCAAACAAGGGGCACAAGAGGGGGAGCTGTGGCAGATACCGAAAGCAAGCCCAGAGCCAAAAGTGTGCCCTCTTGTATGTGCAGTGGCACAAAGGCCAGAGATGATAAATGCACCAGACATTTCAGAGATCCAAATGCAGGACCCTGAAATTAAAGAAATCATACAAAAGTTGAGGAATGAGGAGTTGGACTTAACAGAGGGAAATACATTGGCAAAACACACACCAAATCTAACACTAACAGAGGACAAGGAAATGCTTATCCACAATGGGGAAGATACAACATGGGTAGTCCCAAAAGAGTACAGGAATGAAATGATATATCTTGTACACGACCTCCCCACAGGTGGACACCAGGGTGTAGAAAAGACACAGCAGAGACTAAAAACAATAGGTTGGTGGCCAGATATGGTAAAAGATGTACAGCAATACTGTGACAACTGTGTGGTATGTGCCCAAGTTAACCCAGCACCTAGAAAGATAAATGCTCCACTGAGAATCCAGAGAAGGGAAGGTCCCTGGAATGCCTTACAAATTGATTACATGGGCCCTCTGCCTGCCACAGCTAAAAATAACAAATACGTGTTGGTTGTGACTGACCTATTTTCAAAATGGGTAGAAATTTTTCCCTCTAAAAGTAACACAGCTCTGAGCACAGCAAAAATTCTGGTTGATCAGATATTCACACGGTGGGGCCTTCCAACATCGGTTGAATCAGACCAAGGTTCACATTTCACAGGTAATGTGATGCAAACATGCCTGGAAATGCTGGGAATAAAACAAAGCTTCCATGTCCCTTTTCATCCTGAATCTTCTGGACAGGTGGAACGTGCCAACAGACAGATCAAAACTATGTTGAGAAAGTTTGTTGGCATAAATGGTAAGAACTGGGATAATTTGTTACCCCTAGTGGCAATGGCAATAAGGGCCACACCTTCATCAGCGACCCGATTGACCCCCTTTGAATTAATGACAGGCAGGCAAATGAGATTGCCAGAGCACCTTTGGATAGATCTACACACCCCTACTATTGATAGACTGTCAATGGATCAGTACCTTACAAAACTGCAAAAAGCACTCACAGAGGTTCATCTGTTTGCAGCACAGCATTTAGGGAAAGCACAGAGAAAAGCAAAGGCTTATTTTGACAAAGGTGTAAGAGAAAATTGTTGGGAAGTTGGAGAAAGGGTCATGTTTCTAGAACTCCGACCCACAGACCATGGTCTGGGCAAGAAATGGAGAGGACCATTTTCAATAGTGGACAGACTGAGTCCCTCAGTATACAAATTAAGAATCAACGATGCAAAGAAAGTGCAGGACAAATGGGTACATGCCAATCAGATTAAACTGTACAAAGGAGAAGGGTCAACTGAGTAGCGCATCTCTCTTTCTTTCTTATAATTTTATTTTGTTTTGTTTTGGTTTTACAGAAAAATGAGAATCCCGACTTTGGTTCTGTCCTTCGTGGTGAGCCTCCAGATCCAGTGTACCAGTGAGGTCAACATTTCAATTAGAGTGGAAGCCAATCCGATTCACTGTAAAGAGGGAGAATCCATCCTCCTTCCAGTGTCAGTACAAGGCACAACAGGGAAACAGGTATCCTGGTGGGGCCCAGCAGACAAAGAAATTAAAGCCTGGGATAATGGAAACGCAGGAAACTCACCACATTACATGGGTAGAATACATGTTTTTCCAAATGGATCACTATTGCTTAGCCATGCAAACCCTACAGACACAGGAACCTGGATATATGGTTTTATCATCCCCATTCCCATGTATGGGAATCCACCCACAGTAAAGAGGACTTATGTTCCTGGGAGCATCACACTGAATGTGTCCCAGAAAAGAGACCCTACTCCCCCAAGTACCACAACAAAGGCTAAATCACTGCCATCTACTAAAACAGCTGAGTGCCCACCAACAAGTGAAGGACCCACAAGTGGCCTTACTGCCACCTCCATTCCTGGTTCCTTGATAAACAATGTACAATATATACATGTACCAGTAGTCCTAAATCTATCAAAATGGAATATGGCAGAATTTGGTTATTGTGTAAATAGTAATGTTTCTTTATTCTATGCTTCATTACTAGTAGATATTGTTGCTTCTCACCAGAGCAGAACTCAAGACCCATACACAGGACAGGCAACCCCTAACCAAAAAGGTATTTTTAGATCCAGGAAATTACAAAGCTTAGATGGGATCATTGGATCCATCCCTGGACTGTTTGGTTCCGGGATGTCAATTTGGAATAGGGCGGATTTGGAAGTCATCCGCAGACACATAGGCAATTTTGAGCAGAAAGAGGGGCAATATGTTTTGAAGCCTGTCCTGCAGGGCATTGAGGGTCTGGCCAGTGAAGAAAAATTTACTGTTTATAACATGCATGATATAGCAAGATTGTTTTCAGAGACCCAAGCCAAGATAAACGAAATCATTGAACTGAACAATAGAGAAGCCAGACAAAATCAGGTGGGGAAAGAAATAATATGCACTGCATATGGTAATTATGTCCTCAACGCAATCACACATGTAATTAGAGACCTACAATCTGGTAGAATACCTGACATTTTAAGAGATAATGACCTGACCAATTGGTATTGCTCGCAATCTGACATTGGGCATGGGGAAAATACCCCAAGAGATGGTTGCAGACCTCTGCCCATCTCCACAATTAGGAATTTAGGCACTGTGACCCCCCACCCAAATAGAGGTTCACCCCGTTGTTACAACAAGCAGCAACCTTGTGCAGTCAGCGATATCCTATATGTCTCCTTTACCATTTCTCTACCTGTGTTCGACCCAAGCAAGTCTTTATTTGACAAACTGTCTACAGTTCACTCCATTGGATATTTGGAAAAGGACATTTACAAAGAGCGGCTGGACCTACCAGAACTACTGGTCCGAGTCGACGACATCTGGAAAGTTCCACATACTGCTTGCTGTGCAGTCAAGGGAAACCAATACTTGTGTCGCTGCAATGTTTTCGAAATTGAGACGCCAATCTGCGGCCTAGAATCAAGTAAACCAAGTACCCTAATCACAGATATAAATGAACTTGCCACCATTCCCAGCAAAGATATGGATATGGGAGGACCTGAACACAGTGCAAAGCCAAATACATCAACCAGCTATACAGCCAGAGACATTGCTTGTCCAGTGCAGCTAACAAAATGGAGAACTCCAGCGGTGAAGGTTACATACAACATGAATGGACAGTACTGCATAGTCACAAATCACGGAGAGTTCTTGTATGGGGAAAAGTCATGTCCAGTGCCAAACCCAAATTTCTGCTTTAGCCCACATGAGTATACCACCATTGGTCAGACGGTTATCACCCCAATCCCCGTTTATGAAGAGGACATAAATATAGATAGTGAACCAGAAATCTCAAACCTTGGAGAATATATACCTGTGTTCAACATACACATAGATAGTTTAACCTTAGATTTACAGAAACTCCTGGATAGGAAAGACACACACATAGTTCAAATTAATAACATGGTTGAGAAGGCAGATGCCACACTAAATAAATTACTGCATGATGGAGATTTTGAAATAACCATGACAAACACCTGGCTGGAGATTGGTTTAAAGGGCTTGCTGATCGGTCAAACAATCTTGCTAATCATTTTAATTTCACTGATATTGTGGCTTAAGCGCCTTATAAGGCAGGAACGCAGTAAGCTAGAAAAACTGGTAGATGCAAGATATAAGCAATTATTATGTTAATGTATGTGTGGCCATCATCATCAATTCTCACGGCCACAAGGGGGCGACTGTTGCCATATAGACCATTACATAACAATATAATTTAGTAGGTACCAAAGTTAGAACAAATTATGTAAATTAAATAATATGATTTATTACCCAATGTGATTTTAACCAGTTAAGAGTGTGTGTATATATATATTATTGTAAGGTATAACTTAAATAGGTTTGAATGTATTAGTCTTATGTTTTGAGAATTTAGTAGCATGTATTTCTGTGTGTTTTACTGCAAGATTATGGGTCATTATGTAAGAGACAGGTTTTCTCTGTGTAAGCCATATAGCCAGAATACACAATACATTGAGCATTACACAAATTCATCCCTTCCATGCCATTATTCATATCTGTATTAATCAAAGGATTAACGTCTGATCTGCGCTATACCAAGTACAATTAAATCAAAGTTTACATGATATGTAGATATATGTATACTGTATACTTGATTCACACACAGCAAATAAATGATTATAACTTGGTGGATAAAGTCAATAGGTCACCTAGCTCAGGTCTCATAATATGCAAACAGTTACTGGTATGAACAGGGTGCATTGGAATTCACAATCAAAGATCTTCATACCTTTAGAAAGTACATCAACCAGCTGGCCTATTGTCCAGTTATACTGCTGGCCAGAGGCAATGATAATATAGGATCAAACGCACTATAAACAGGTCCCAATCATTTATGCTAACACCCTAGGGCCTAGGCGAAATAGATCGTTTACACATCCATACAAAGGTAGATCTCTGATGGATAAAGGAATACCAAACTTTATGATCCCAAAATTCTCTACATGCTCACCACCGTGGGACGGAGTTAGCAGAGAACGTTTTATTACACTTTGGAATCTGTCAAAACCTATAATTATGTACTCCATTGGAAACTGTGGGCATATACTAGTTTTGAATTGGTAGAATATAGGATATAAGGGGCAGTCTGATAGATAGAGAGTTAGAAGGAGAGGAGGAAGGAACAAAGTCCAGAGGGAGTCAGGATCCTAAGACGGTAGCTATGAATTATGCCCTCACATATTCTTGCAAGTGTATAGTATGTGTATTAATTGTTTAAATTTGTATAACTGTTTGTGTTTTATGTATGTACCATGGTTAAGGAAGTACAGATAAATTATAAGATTTATTATCATTGTGTTATCTTATCTTGTAATTTGTATCACCTATAATAAATGTACTAGACAAAATAGAGCTGGTATTCCAAGTCTTGAACTCATTTTCGGAATCACTAAAGTTATACATGAAATCTGCATATATTATATAAGGCTCTGCAAGTTGGGACAATTGACTTGTAGTCAAAGTATAGTACTTATATGTTCAATGAGCCAGGATTATATATCTCTGTAAAGTATATTTAGGCTTTGCCTGGAAATATTTCCTGGACAGTAGAGATATAGCTCCTTTAATCTGAGCCAATCACAGGTATTAAATAGGAACGTCCACGCATAACATATTGTGTGATTGGACCAGTACTAAACATCACCCCTTTTGTTATGAGCCCACCTATTTGTAAGCCTATTATAATATATTTGCAGATATAAAATACATAAACCATTATATCAATATATGATATAATAAATATATGTTATATAAGATTCCATAAATCTACACCTTCCCATCCCTGCTCCCTAATCCTAACCCCCTTCTCCTGCCAAAACCTAAACCACCCCCCCCCACCTCGCAGCAGGACGCCAGCGTGTCCCACTGTGAGGACCTTCGGGATGCTGACTGTCGGTAATGTGACGCCGGCATCCCGAGTAGCGTTGGTATGTAGATGCCGGCATTGCTTCCTTCTTCGGGATCCCGGTGACTTATATTGACAGCCAAGATCCCATCCGTTGGGAAGGTAACTGCTTTCCAAATAAATAGATGTAACAGGTTTCCATTGTTATAGACAAGGAAGTTAAGAGGAGACGGATTAATGGTCAAGATGCCTGTGCCAAATCATGCAAGAAAAGTAAAGAAAACAAAGAATTCTGTGCAGGCTACACAAAACATTAGAAGTATGTTCAATGACTGACTACAGTTTTTAATCGAAATTAAGCAACTCAAGTGATACGGTAGAGAAATTTGAGCATGATGCTGGGGAAGATAATGCAGCTGAGGACAAACATCAAATAAATGTTGACGTCGAGCAAGAAAGTCCTGCACCCCCAGCAGAGGGAACCCCACATGTGGAATCTCGTATGCAAACACACAAGCATAAGCCACATGTAGTAGAGCTTAAATTGTTAAAGGTGCTGGAAAGTGACAAGCCAAATAGGCACTTATCATTTTTCCAAGGTATCATTCTAGCATCGGAGCTCGATGGGGATGAAATACTTAAAATATAAATGGGAGTTCCCCAGCTCATTTTGAATATTAAACTTGAAAAACGAAGAGCATTGCAGTTCATGGCCTATCAGCCAACGCCATTGTCCCAATTTCAATGTTATCCACAATCCGTAGGGACACCACCCACACTCTACACTACCCACAGGTCAATGTTTTCCAAATTGTGGTCACATGCCTGGCAATCCACTCAGTTGTTCTTCTGAAAGTCCATCGCCAGCACCATCTTCTTCATCTTACAATTCCATTGATTTTGCAACCGTGACTCCATTATAATATCCTAAGTTACCTAAGTTTACATTATTTGATTAACGTTTTGTTGAAGTTTGTTACTTGTGTAAAGCTACAAAACATACTTTATAGCGTTGTTATTCAAAATTTAAATATATGTCACAGCAATTATACATGTTTTCATGTCAAAAATAAATGTCTGGGTGACAACTGATATTTGAAAGGGTGGTCTATATTCATTAATGTACTATAAAGTATTTTATTTATTTCCTCTATATGTCTCCTCTGCTAATATTACTAATAATAACAATAATAATAATAATAATAAAAAAAAAAATTACTCTGTATGAAATATAATGTATAGAAAATATAGGCGAATACTCTAGGTCTGTATATTTATTCTGATCTGTATTACAGAGATATAGACGTTGTTAGAGACATTTATTTAGTCTTAGGTGGTAATAATTGGTGTTTTATCTGTTTAAAGTCTTTTTGATTGACTTAATATCTCCTCTTTTTATGTGCGAATGCACTTATACTCTCTAGATATATCTAAACTGAATGCTAGAGAGTGAGGGAAAATATTCTTTTCTTTATGAAACATCTGAGTGGTGCAAATAATAGAAAATAGAAAATAATAAATAATTAAAATATATATATAAAATTATTAACATGAAATAAACTATTTTAAAACTATTAATATTAAAAATATGGACAAGTAGGTCCATAGAAATGTATATGTAGTGTGTGCATTTAGGTATTATTATATATATATATATATATTTATTTTTTATATTGTATATGTTTGTCTAACTATATCGAGTAGGATATAATTATCTACTCTTTGGAACTATAACTTCGTGCAACTGAATTTTGTTAGGATTATAGGGGATCAAGCGGACTTTGATCACTCCCTCCCTGGAAGTTAAGTGGAACACATTTAAGTTCTTTAATATTGCATCAACAAAGCAACATTGTATTTCTAATTGAGGTGTGAGACGCAGTCATGTGACTATGAGACATCACTAGTACGCTGGAGTACGCTGACGTATGTGCTCCGTTCCGAAAATGAGGCTTGGTATAGACACGTGATGCGCATTGCGCCCCTGCAGGCGGGAGAATGTCTGCTATTTAAATGGAAGCATAGAGGGACGGTGTTATACTTCTCTGAGGAAGCCGCTGAATAAGTGATAGGCGAAGAAACGCGTAAGAGTCTTCACCAGCTGTCCGGTACCGGATGTTCAAGTTTTTCTTCACCTGCTCATGCCTGGACCATTGTTGGGATACTCCGGATAAGGCCCACGAAAACGGTTTATTAAAAGCACCAGGAGCCGGTAGACACCAACTATTGAACCATAAAGGGTCAATTCTGGATCCTTGAAGCAGGTTGTATTTATTACTAAGCAAGAAAAAAAGCAATTGGTTTCCCCAGCACCCTGAATGACAACAGTAACCAGATATAAATCCCACATGATAATAGAATTCAGAGATCTTCGTTACACATATTTGCGCAAATGTGTGGTTAAGCCCCAAAGCCGCATCAAGGTCTCACTGTATATTTGGGGTCCCTAGCGCTATATCTAGGTGCAGGGTGTGGCACCCCAAAACACCAGAATGAGCCAGAAAGCCCAGGGTGGCACACCAGTGTAAAAAACTATAGTGTTAATAAATTAGTATTTAGGAAGCCGAAGCTATAGAGAGGGTGATACAAACATGAAATGTAATTAAAATAGAGAAATAGTGTTAGAAATTAATAAGTGAAAAGTGTTAATAGAATGAAAAGGTATGCCACACTAAAGCCATCCAGCTCAGCCAGTCCAGAGGCACCACACCTCACACCTCCATTACCCCAATATGGGTCTAATATTAACCAGCAAGGAGCCACATGATAATGGCTCCTTACTAAAATATGTCTAAGCTAAGAGCTACCTACCTTGGAGCAACCCCATAATGCTCCATGTGGCATGTCAGGGCCTGCACCTCCTCCTAATGCAGGAACCTCTCTGCCTCTCACAACAGACATATAGATTGGTAAATGCTCAATTAGCTTAGTGATATCATTCAGGTGCTCGAAAGGAAGGGGTATTTCTGAGCAAGAAAAAAAGCTTTTTTTCTTGCTCAGAAATACCCCTTCCTTTCGAGCACCTGAATGATATCACTAAGCTAATTGAGCATTTACCAATCTATATGTCTGTTGTGAGAGGCAGAGAGGTTCCTGCATTAAAAGGAGGTGCAGGCCCTGACATGCCACATGGAGCATTATGGGGTTGCTCCAAGGTAGGTAGCTCTTAGCTTAGACATATTTTAGTAAGGAGCCATTATCATGTGGCTCCTTGCTGGTTAATATTAGACCCAGATTGGGGTAATGGAGGTGTGAGGTGTGGTGCCTCTGGACTGGCTGAGCTGGATGGCTTTAGTGTGGCATACCTTTACATTCTATTAACACTTTTCACTTATTAATTTCTAACACTATTTCTCTATTTTAATTACATTTCATGTTTGTATCACCCTCTCTATAGCTTCGGCTTCCTAAATACTAATTTATTAACACTATAGTTTTTTACACTGGTGTGCCACCCTGGGCTTTCTGGCTCATTCTGGTGTTTTGGGGTGCCACACCCTGCACCTAGATATAGCGCTAGGGACCCCAAATATACAGAGAGACCTTGATGCGGCTTTGGGGCTTAACCACACATTTGCGCAAATATGTGTAACGAAGATCTCTGAATTCTATTATCATGTGGGATTTATATCTGGTTACTGTTATCATTCAGGGTGCTGGGGAAACCAATTGCTTTTTTTCTTGCTCAGAAATACCCCTTCCTTTCGAGCACCTGAATGATATCACTAAGCTAATTGAGCATTTACCAATCTATATGTCTGTATTTATTACTAACATGGACTCTTTCTATAAGTCTGACAGTCTAAAGTACAGCATGCACTGATTTACTACTATTGGTTTGAATACTCTCTGCAACTAATTGACAAGCTTGTCACAGTGGGAACTGCTAATCACTGCCTCACCTGCTGCTACTAATTGATCAGCTTTCACTGCTAACTAACCACTGCTTTGCAAGAGACTGCTACGTTAGAAAGAGCTAAAACATATCAGATCTGCTTGAATTAATTCATGGACTAAACACCAGTATAAAGGTTCAGAATTGCACTGTGCCAATTGTGCTAATTATGTTATGCTTTGCAGGATTAACCGGTATTCAGGATCTAGTTATCTAAATGTGATTTTTATTATTGTTTTTAATTGTGTAAAATAAAAAGCACACATATGTTTTAAATCAGCGCTGTTATTGGTGTGTTTATGTTTTCTGTGACTTTAAAGGGTAGAGTACTCTCCCTTTATTTAACAGCTGCGATTGAAACAGAGTGTTCTTTTATTAAAATTGCATGCACACACATTCTATTTAGCTGTTAGCGCCAAGCTGTTTGTTTGTTTGTGTTTCTCATTGTAAAGTACTTTGGCTTGGCAGCTTTCCGCTAATATAGAATTATGTCACCACTCAGATGTATTTCAGATAGATTAGAAAGAAGGAATCAGTATTTAAAAGGGAGAACTTGTTTGGATATGGAGGAGAATGTAGACGATACTACAGATATGCATAGAATGTTTAATAAGTTAGAACATTTGTGCAGTGCAGAAACAAGGCATTGGTGGGACCAAATCACCCTCCAGAAATATCTGGACGATGGCTTGATCCCAAGAGGGCTAAGAATATTAAAATCCTCAGCGTTTAAAGAGGATAAAAAATTCTCTGAGGACTGGACCAATGCACTTGATCTATGCTCAAGAAATCTGATGAAACTACTTATTAGTTATCGAGGGGAGCAAGTGTCTAAATTGCAGGAGGAGATAGAGAAAACACATGCATTATTAAAAGTGTTTGAAGATAATGTGGAATATAAGGAATGGGATATTAAAGTAAATAGAAAGATTGAAGAATCAGAACAAGAAATAATATCCCGAAAGGAACACAAATTAGATAGAGATCAAAAAGACTATGAAAGGGGAGAAATCTATAGTTATAATAGGACACGCTCAAATAGCAATAGATTTAATAGTCCCAGGACACCGCCTACAGTATAAGTGGGAATAAGAAAAATGTGAGATTTCAAGGGCAGGAACAGAGGAGTTCCAAAAGGAGGGATTATATTAATAAATCTCCCTACTATACTGACAAGTATAGGAAAGGGAGGAGCAACCATAGCCAGTACAGTCAGGGTGCAAATGGATATGTACATCAAAATAAATATGCTGCACTTAGAAACTATCAGTCCCCCAATTATGAACAAAATAAGGGTGGGAAAAGAGATAGAGTGAATAGATATCATTCAGAAATAGAGGACTTCGAATCCCCAACCCCTAGCTAGTCTTTTTTGGGCCAGCGCCCTGCAAACAGGTGGCACAGGGAGACTCCGAGGGGTCAGCAGAAAAGAGGCAGAACAAGAGACGAAGAGGAGCTAGAGGAGGGAGAAGAGACAAAAACAAAAAATCCTTGTGTAAGATAGGCGATAAGAAAGGCATTTTTAATTTCTCTTCGATAGAATTTACAAGTGATGAAATTAAACTGTTAGAGAGAGGCCTTAATTCCGCATCAGTAAACAAACCAAATTTATTCAAATTGTTCGTTGATCTTAATCGTTACGTAAGAACTCTCTGCCGTAAAAGGTATTTTGCATTGAAAACTTTAAAACAGAAAAAAATTGAGGGTTTAGCTGTCATTATAAAGATGATTTAGGTGCTATTGAGACTTTAGAATCCCTGGCAGATGAATCCACTGAAGGATTGAGAACAGACTCGGGTCCGGTTCAAATCTATGATCAAAAGCGATTCAGAAGCAAATCTGATTTTTACCCCCTACAGTTTAAAGGGCCTTATATAGAGAGCTTCTATAAGGTAACATTGAATAATTTTAAAACTATGTGTGATAAAGCAGAGGGGAAATATTTCAGAGACAATTTGTCACGAGGTGAGAGGAGAGCAATTGGGTGTCTGTATGCAGATAAAAAAATAGTGATTAAACAGGCGGATAAGGGCGGTGGGATTGTCATTCTAGATTAGTGATGAGCGGGTTCGGTTCCTCGGAATCCGAACCCGCCCGAACTTCACCTTTTTTTTACACGGGTCCGAGCGACTCGGATCCTCCCGCCTTGCTCGGTTAACCCGAGCGCACCCGAACGTCATCATCCCGCTGTTGGATTCTCGCGAGACTCGGATTCTATATAAGGAGCCGCACGTCGCCGCCATTTTCACACGTGCATTGAGATTGATAGGGAGAGGACGTGGCTGGCGTCCTCTCCGAGTCCGTTGTATTATATTAGAACTTAGTTAGTTATAATTGTGGGGAGGATTGGGGACGGGGAGCAGCTGTTAGGGAGTACAGTGCAGGGTTTTGAGTTTAATCCGTTGTTTCTCTGCCTAAAAAAAAACGCTCCACCATATCTGTGCTCACTCAGTGTGCTGCACTGCTGCATGATATATCTGTGCTGAGTGCACTGCTCACACTGCCTAATTGTGGGGACTGGGGAGCAGTTATAGCAGGAGCACAGTGCACAGTTTTGCTGACAGTGACCTCCAGTCCAGACCAGTATACGTTTGTCTGCCTGAAAAACACTGTGGTGGTTTTTTTTTTCTTTCTTCATGCTAGTTTGTTTAGCAGTCTGCTGACACTGCAGTGTCCACCAGGTCCGTTATACAGTATATTATATATATAATTAAGCACTAAGCAGCAGTACGGTAGGCCACGGCTGTACCTACCTCTGTGTCGACTCGTCACTCGTCGTCCATAAGTATAAGTAATACTATCCATCCATCTACATTGTATACCTGTGGTGTTTTTTTTTTTTCTTTCTTCATACTAGTTTAGCAGTCTGCTGCTGACACTGTCCACCAGGTCCGTTATACAGTATATTATATTTATATATAAGCACTAAGCAGCAGTACGGTAGGCCACGGCTGTACCTACCTCTGTGTCGTCACTCGTCGTCCATAAGTACAAGTAATACTATACTATCCATCCATCTACATTGTATACCTGTGGTGTTTTTTTTTTCTTTCTTCATACTAGTTTAGCAGTCTGCTGACACTGTCCACCAGGTCCGTTATACACACAGTATATTATATTTATATATAAGTACTAAGCAGCAGTACGGTAGGCCACGGCTGTACCTACCTCTGTGTCGTCAGTGCACTCGTCGTCCATAAGTATAAGTAATACTATACTATCCATCCATCTACATTGTATACCTGTGGTGGTTTTTTTTTCTTTCTTCATACTAGTTTAGCAGTCTGCTGACACTGTCCACCAGGTCCGTTATACAGTATATTATATTTATATATAAGCATTAAGCAGCAGTACGGTAGGCCACTGCTGTACCTACCTCTGTGTCGTCACTCGTCGTCCATAAGTATAAGTAATACTATACTATCCATCCATCTACATTGTATACCTGTGGTCGCTTTTAGTTGTGCGCAAAATATGGAGAACAAAAATGTGGAGGTTAAAAAAATAGGGAAAGATCAAGATCCACTTCCACCTCGTGCTGAAGCTGCTGCCACTAGTCATGGCCGAGACGATGAAATGCCATCAACGTCGTCTGCCAAGGCCGTTGCCCAATGTCATAGTACAGAGCATGTAAAATCCAAAACACAAAAGATCAGTAAAAAAATGACCCAAAAATCAAAATTAAAAGCATCTGAGGAGAAGGGTAAACTTGCCAATATGCCATTTACGACACGGAGTGGCAAGGAATGGCTGAGGCCCTGGCCTATGTTCATGGCTAGTGGTTCAGCTTCACATGAGGATGGAAGCACTCATCCTCTCGCTAGAAAAAAGAAAAGACTTGCGGCAAAAGCACAGCAAAGAACTGTGCGTTCTTCGAAATCCCAAATCCCAAAGGAGAGTCCAATTGTGTCGGTTGCGATGCCTGACCTTCCCAACACTGGACGGGAAGAGCTTGCGCCTTCCACCATTTGCACGCCCCCTGCAAGTGTTGAAAGGATCACCCGCAGTCCAGTTCCTGATAGTGAAATTGAAGATGTCAGTGTTGAAGTACACCAGGATGAGGGTATGGGTGTTGCTGGCGCTGGGGAGGAAATTGACAAGGAGGATTCTGATGGTGAGGTGGTTTGTTTAAGTCAGGCACCCGGGGAGACACCTGTTGTCCGTGGGAGGAATATGGCCATTGACATGCCTGGTGAAAATACCAAAAAAATCAGCTCTTCAATGTGGAAGTATTTCAACAGAAATGCGGACAACAGGTGTCAAGCCGTGTGTTGCCTTTGTCAAGCTGTAATAAGTAGGGGTAAGGACGTTAACCACCTCGGAACATCCTCCCAAATACGTCACCTGCAGCGCATTCATAATAAGTCAGTGACAAGTTCAAAAACTTTGGGCGACAGCGGAAGCAGTCCACTGACCAGTAAATCCCTTCCTCTTGTAACCAAGCTCGCGAAAACCACACCACCAACTCCCTCAGTGTCAATTTCCTCCTTACCCAGGAAAGCCAATAGTCCTGCAGGCCATGTCACTGGCAAGTCTGACGAGTCCTCTCCTGCCTGGGATTCCTCCGATGCATCCTTGAGTGTAACGCCTACTGCTGCTGGCGCTGCTGTTGTTGCTGCTGGGAGTCGATCGTCATCCCAGAGGGGAAGTCGGAAGACCACTTGTACTACTTCCAGTAAGCAATTGACTGTCCAACAGTCCTTTGCGAGGAAGATGAAATATTACAGCAGTCATCCTGTTGCAAAGCGGATAACTGAGGCCTTGACAACTATGTTGGTGTTAGACGTGCGTCCGGTATCCGCCGTTAGTTCACAGGGAACTAGACAATTTCTTGAGGTAGTGTGCCCCCGTTACCAAATACCATCTAGGTTCCACTTCTCTAGGCAGGCGATACCGAGAATGTACACGGACGTCAGAAAAAGACTCCACAGTGTCCTAAAAAATGCAGTTGTACCCAATGTCCACTTAACCACGGACATGTGGACAAGTGGAGCAGGGCAGACTCAGGACTACATGACTGTGACAGCCCACTGGGTAGATGTATTGCCTCCCGCTGCAAGAACAGCAGCGGCGGCACCAGTAGCAGCATCTTGCAAACGCCAACTCGTTCCTAGGCAGGCTACGCTTTGTATCACCGCTTTCCAGAATACGCACACAGCTGAAAACCTCTTACGGCAACTGAGGAAGATCATCGCAGAATGGCTTACCCCAATTGGACTCTCCTGGGGATTTGTGGCATCGGACAAGGCCAGCAATATTGTGCGTGCATTACATCTGGGCAAATTCCAGCACGTCCCATGTTTTGCACATACCTTGAATTTGGTGGTGCAGAATTATTTAAAAAACGAAAGGGGCGTGCAAGAGATGCTGTTGGTGGCCAGAAGAATTGCGGGCCACTTTCGGCGTGCAGGCACCGCGTACAGAAGACTGGAGCACCACCAAAAAATCCTGAACCTGCCCTGCCATCATCTGAAGCAAGAGGTGGTAATGAGGTGGAATTCAACCCTCTATATGCTTCAGAGGATGGAGGAGCAGCAAAAGGCCATTCAAGCCTATACATCTGCCCACGATATAGGCAAAGGAGGTGGAATGCACCTGTCTCAAGCGCGGTGGAGAATGATTTCAACGTTGTGCAAGGTTCTGCTGCCCTTTGAACTTGCCACACGTGAAGTCAGTTCAGACACTGCCAGCCTGAGTCAGGTCATTCCCCTCATCAGGCTTTTGCAGAAGAAGCTGGAGGCATTGAAGGAGGAGCTAAAACAGAGCGATTCCGCTAGGCATGTGGGACTTGTGGATGGAGCCCTTCATTCGCTTAACCAGGATTCACGTGTGGTCAATCTGTTGAAATCAGAGCACTACATTTTGGCCACCGTGCTCGATCCTAGATTTAAAATCTACGTTGGATCTCTCTTTCCGGCAGACACAAGTCTGCAGGGGTTCAAAGAACTGCTGGTGAGAAAATTGTCAAGTCAAGCGGAACGCGACCTGTCAACATCTCCTCCTTCACATTCTCCCGCAACTGGGGGTGCGAGGAAAAGGCTCAGAATTCCGAGCCCACCCACTGGCGGTGATGCAGGGCAGTCTGGAGCGACTGCTGATGCTGACATCTGGTCCGGACTGAAGGACATGCCAACGATTACTGACATGTCGTCTACTGTCACTGCATATGATTCTCTCACCATTGAAAGAATGGTGGAGGATTATATGAGTGACCGCATCCAAGTAGGCACGTCAGACAGTCCGTACGTATACTGGCAGGGAAAAGAGGCAATTTGGAGGGCCTTGCACAAACTGACTTTATTCTACCTAAGTTGCCCTCCCTCCAGTGTGTACTCCGAAAGAGTGTTTAGTGCCGCCGCTCACCTTGTCAGCAATCGGCGTACGAGGTTACTTCCAGAAAATGTGGAGAAGATGATGTTCATTAAAATTAATTATAATCAATTACTCCATGGAGACATTCACCAGCAGCAATTGCCTCCAGAAAGTACACGGGGATCTGAGATGGTGGATTCCAGTGGGGACGAATTAATAATCTGTGAGGAGGGGAATGTACACAGTGAAAGGGGTGATGAATCGGACGATGATGATGAGGTGGACATCTTGCCTCTGTAGAGCCAGTTTGTGCAAGGAGAGATTGATTGCTTCTTTTTTGGTGGGGGCCCAAACCAACCAGTCATTTCAGTCACAGTCGTGTGGCAGACCCTGTCGCTGAAATGATGGGTTGGTTAAAGTGTGCATGTCCTGTTTATACAACATAAGGGTGGGTGGGAGGGCCCAAGGACAATTCCATCTTGCACCTCTTTTTTCTTTTTTTCTTCTTTGCGTCATGTGCTGTTTGGGGAGTATTTTTTGGAAGGGCCATCCTGCGTGACACTGCAGTGCCACTCCTAGGTGGGCCAGGTGTTTGTGTCGGCCACTAGGGTCGCTTAGCTTACTCACACAGCTACCTCATTGCGCCTCTTTTTTTTTCTTCTTTGCGTCATGTGCTGTTTGGGGAGTATTTTTTGGAAGGGCCATCCTGCGTGACACTGCAGTGCCACTCCTAGATGGGCCAGGTGTTTGTGTCGGCCACTAGGGTCGCTTAGCTTACTCACACAGCTACCTCATTGCGCCTCTTTTTTTTCTTCTTTGCGTCATGTGCTGTTTGGGGAGTATTTTTTGGAAGGGCCATCCTGCCTGACACTGCAGTGCCACTCCTAGATGGGCCAGGTGTTTGTGTCGGCCACTTGGGTCGCTTAGCTTAGCCATCCAGCGACCTCGGTGCAAATTTTAGGACTAAAAATAATATTGTGAAGTGTGAGGTGTTCAGAATAGACTGAAAATGAGTGGAAATTATGGTTATTGAGGTTAATAATACTATGGGATCAAAATGACCCCCAAATTCTATAATTTAAGCTGTTTTTTAGGGTTTTTTGAAAAAAACACCCGAATCCAAAACACACCCGAATCCGACAAAAAAAATTCGGTGAGGTTTTGCCAAAACGCGTTCGAACCCAAAACACGGCCACGGAACCGAACCCAAAACCAAAACACAAAACCCGAAAAATTTCAAGTGCACATCCCTATTCTAGATATGGTGGAATATATAAAAGAGTCAATGAGACAACTCAATGATGAAAGATTCTACATAAGGATGGGTGGCAATCCCACCGCCCTTTTCCAAAAGAGACTTAAGCATTTGTTGGATGATGGGGACCAATCAGGAGCTATCTCAAAGGAAACCATGCACTTTTTGTTTTGTAGTCACCCGGTCACCCCTACATTTTATTATTTACCGAAAATTCACAAGTCACTTTCTGCACCACCTGGGAGACCTATTATTTCGGGAGTGGGTTCACTTACCAACAATCTTTCTTTTTTTGTTGATCATCACTTACAGGGCTATGTAGAGAAGTTGAAATCATATATTAGCAACACTAAGAGTTTTTTGAATTTGGTGAACGACGTCGTTTGGAAGCCAGGTTCTTTCCTGGTAACATACGACGTGGAGTCACTTTATTCTAATATCCCTCATGAACTAGGTATCAAAGCTATTGAACACTATTTGAGAAATTATGCACAAGTTGAAGGAAATTTAACTGAATTTATTCTGGAATCAATTCGATTCATCCTCACTCACAATTATTTTACTTTCGATTCCTTTTATTATTTACAGACACGGGGGACTGCCATGGGGACCAGGTTCGCCCCGAGCTTCGCAAACCTATACATGGGGCTCCTCGAGGAGCAACATGTGTGGGGGAGCGAGCTCGGGGGGAACCTGGCCCTCTATGGCAGGTTTATTGACGATTTATTTATGATTTGGACGGGGGATTTAACCACATTGCATGCTCTCATGGAAAGTCTTAATAATAATCTATTTGGTCTTAGGTTCACTTGTTCATTTAGCCCAATCAGTATCAATTTTCTAGATATCACTTTGATTGTACAAGAGGGCAAATTAGTCACACATACGTATGTTTAGCCAGTGGATCAAAATAGGTATTTGCATTATGAGAGTTCACATTTGGAGGGGTGGAAAAAGAATATTCCCAAAAGCCAACTGGTTAGGCTGAAAAGGAATTGTTCATCAAGTACTAAGTTTAGACAACAGGCGGATAGGATATTGGAATCTTTTGAGGAACAAGGTTACCCTCGGGAATTATTACAAAAAGCACTAATAGAAGTAGAAAAGATGGATAGGGATTCATTATTAGTGACAAAAAGTGATAGAATAGATAAAGAAGGTACATCTAGGTCTGTGACCTTTACTACCCAATATAACAGCCATGCGAGGGAAATAAAAAAGATCATAAAAAAGAACACTAATTTGCTATGTTTGGATGAGATACTAAGAGAACAGATAAACCCTTTGGGACAAGTTACTTTTAGGAAATCAGAAAATTTAAAATCCAAATTAGTACACAGCCATTTCACAAACCCAGAAACATCTAACACTTCGGTAGAAACATGGCTGCCGTCAAAACCAGTCGTGTTTCATAAGTGTGGAAGAAATGCATGTACTACATGTATGTGTACCCCTAGAAAGAGTATAAGCTTCAGCTCATCTTTCACAAAGGAAACCTACCAAATAAAGAAATTTCTTAATTGCAATTCAACCTATGTGATTTATTTAATTACATGTGGATGTGGTAAACAGTACGTGGGGCGTACAACACGTACCCTCCATATACGATTCTCTGAGCATAGGAGAAATATCCAAAAGGGTCTCAATACACACCCCCTCTCGCTCCATATATCACGTTGCCAAAAACAAGGTATGAATGAAGTGTCAATAAAAGCAATAGAACAGGTAGGGGTAACTAAACGTGGAGGAGATAGATTTAATCTATTATGTAAAACAGAGGCTTATTGGATTTATGTTCTAGGAACCTTAATACCAGGTGGTTTAAACGATATGGTTGAATTGAATAACATTTAATATGAATGGGTTCATTCATTTACTTACTTTGTTTTATTTTATTTTAATTTATTTTATTTTATTTATTTCCTCTATATGTCTCCTCTGCTAATATTACTAATAATAACAATAATAATAATAAAAATAAAAATTACTCTGTATGAAATATAATGTATAGAAAATATAGGCGAATACTCTAGGTCTGTATATTTATTCTGATCTGTATTACAGAGATATAGATGTTGTTAGAGACATTTATTTAGTCTTAGGTGGTAATAATTGGTGTTTTATCTGTTTAAAGTCTTTTTGATTGACTTAATATCTCCTCTTTTTATGTGCGAATGCACTTATACTCTCTAGATATATCTAAACTGAATGCTAGAGAGTGAGGGAAAATATTCTTTTCTTTATGAAACATCTGAGTGGTGCAAATAATAGAAAATAGAAAATAATAAATAATTAAAATATATATATAAAATTATTAACATGAAGTTAACTATTTTAAAACTATTAATATTAAAAATATGGACAAGTAGGTCCATAGAAATGTATATGTAGTGTGTGCATTTAGGTATTATATATATATATATATATTTTTTATATTGTATATGTTTGTCTAACTATATCGAGTAGGATATAATTATCTACTCTTTGGAACTATAACTTTGTGCATCTGAATTTTGTTAGGATTATAGGGGATTAAGCGGACTTTGATCACTCCCTCCCTGGAAGTTAAGTGGAACGCATTTAAGTTCTTTAATATTGCATCAACAAAGCAACATTGTATTTCTAATTGAGGTGTGAGACGCAGTCATGTGACTATGAGACGTCACTAGTACGCTGGAGTCCGCTGACGTATGCGCTCCGTTCCGAAAATGAGGCTTGGTATAGACACGTGATGCGCATTGCACCCCTGCAGGCGGGAGAATGTCTGCTATTTAAATGGAAGCACGGAGGGACGTGTTATCCTTCTCTGAGGAAGCCGCTGAATAAGTGATAGGCGAAGAAACGCGTAAGAGTCTTCACCAGCTGTCCGGTACCGGATGTTCAAGTTTTTCTTCACCTGCTCATGCCTGGACCATTGTTGGGATACTCCGGATAAGGCCCACGAAAACGGTTTATTAAAAGCACCAGGAGCCGGGAGACACCAACTATTGGACCATAAAGGGTCAATTCTGGATCCTTGAAGCAGGTTGTATTTATTACTAACATGGACTCTTTCTATAAGTCTGACAGTCTAAAGTACAGCATGCACTAATTTACTACTATTGCTTTGAATACTCTCTGCAACTAATTGACAAGCTTGTCACAGTGGGAACTGCTAATCACTGCCTCACCTGCTGCTACTAATTGATCAGCTTTCACTGCTAACTAACCACTGCTTTGCAAGAGACTGCTACGTTAGAAAGAGCTAAAACATATCATATCTGCTTGAATTAATTCATGGACTAAACACCAGTATAAAGGTTCAGAATTGCACTGTGCCAATTGTGCTAATTATGTTATGCTTTGCAGGATTAACCGGTATTCAGGATCTAGTTATCTAAATGTGATTTTTATTATTGTTTTTAATTGTGTAAAAGAAAAAGCACACATATGTTTTAAATCAGCGCTGTTATTGGTGTGTTTGTGTTTACTATAAAGTAACTATCACTAGTTTATGCTTTATTAGCTAAAATATATTTACAATATACTATACATTGAAAATTCATTTTAAAAGGTACGGTACACCCCCATATCCACAACTGTACCATTATGTGGTAACAGCTTAACCTCATCTAATTAAACCCCACTGAATGTGAAAGAAAGCCATCAATAGAACAAAAATGACTGTTTTTTTCCGGATTGACAAAATTGCTGCAATCCATTGCATATGAAACAAACCATATTCTGGACTATTTCTTTCTAGAGATTTCTATGTATTTATAAACACATATTGATAAGTGAGTTACAGTGCCTTGCTAAAGTATTCTCCCCCCCTTTGCATTTTTCCTGTTTTGTTGCCTCACAACCTGGAATTAAAATGGATTGTTTGAAGGTTTGCATCATTTTATCCACAGAACATGGCCACAACTTTGAAGATGTTTTTGTTTGTTTTTTGTTGTGAAGCAAACAACAAATAGGACAAAATAACACGAAACCTCAGCGTGCATAACTATTCACCCCCCTAAAGTCAGTACTTTGTAGAGCCACCTTTTGTGGCAATTACAGCTGTAAGTCGCTTTGGATAAGTCTCTATGAGCTTGCCCCATCTTGCCACTGGGATTTTGCCCATTACGCAAAGCAAAACTTCTCCAGCTCCTTCATGTTGGATGGCTTCCGCTTGTGAACAGCAATCTTCAAGTCTGACCACAGATTCTCAATTGGATTGAGATCTGGGCTTTGACTAGGCCATTCCAACACATTTAAATGTTTCCCCTTAAACCACTTAAGTGTTGCTTTAGCAGTATGCTTCGGGTCATTGTCCTGCTGGAAGGTGAACCTCCATCCCAGTCTCAAATCACAGGCAGACTGAAACAGGTTTTGCTCAAGAATATCCCTGTTTTTAGCACCATCCATCTTTCCCTACACTCGAAACAGTTTCCAGTCCCTGCTGCTGAAAATCATCCTCACAGCATGATGCTGCCACCACCATGTTTCACTGTGGGGATGGTGTTCTTGGGGTGATGGGATGTGTTGGGTTTGCGCCAGACATAGCGTTTTCCTTGGTGGCCGAAAAGTTCAATTTTAGTCTCATCTGGCCAGAGCACCTTCCTCCATACATTTGGGGAGTCATCCACATGCCTTTTGGCAAACTCAAAACGTGCCTTATTTTTAACACTAAGTAATGTGTTTTTTTTCTGGCCACTCTTCCATAAAGTCCAGCTCTATGGAGTGTTCGGCTTATTGTGGTCACATGCACAGATACACCAGTCTCTACTGTGGAACTCTGCAGCTCCTTCAGGGCTACCTTTGGTCTCTGTGCTGCCTCTCTGATTAATGCCCTCCTTGCCCGGTCTGTGAGTTTTGATGGCCGGCCCTCTCTTGGCAGGTTTGTTGTGGTACCATGTTCTTTCCATTTGAAGATGATGGATTTGACAGTGCACCAGGGGATCATCAAAGATTTTTATATTTTTTTATAACCCAACCCTGACTTGTACTTCTCAACAACTTTGTCCCTGACTTTTTTTTTTGAGAGCTCCTTGGTCTTCATGGTGTGATGCATCTTGCATAGCGGTGCTGCAGCCTCTGGGGCCTTTCAGAAAAGGTGTGTTTATACTGACAGATCATGTGACACTTAGATTGCACACAGGTGGAATTCATTTAATTAATTATGGGACTGAAGGTAATTGGTTGCACCTGAACTTTTGAGGGGCTTCATAGCACATGCCAATTATTTTTTTTATCTCTTTATTTGTGAAAGTGGAGAGAAGAGTGTACAACACATGTAAAGGCACATAGATGAAAAATAAAATAAATAATACATTGGCAAAATACTGTCAATGTGACATAATACATAGAGCAAAAAAGTATATTCCATATAAAACAAACAATATCAAATCCAGTTATTTTTTTAATTTTTTTTTTTTTTTTGGGGGGGGGAGGGAGATAACAAGACAATTCTACAGTAGGACAACAACTGTATAACGGAACTAGAAGGGGAAATGGGAAAGGAAAAGGAAGGGTAAGGAGGGAGGAGAGAACAATACTGCTACAATCCGTGCTGTTGATGGTAGAACAAAAAAAATGAGTCAAGGAGGACTCCTAATACATAACATTAGAAAAGAAGTAGAAACAAATTAGAGTCAGAATTTATAAGGAACCTGGAAGTTGTCTATGGAAATATAGGTACCAAGGGCCCCAAGTGTCCTGAAATTTGGCTACGGAGTCTCAAACCAGGGCGGTGAGGTATTCCATCGATGCAATAAACCAAATTTTGTTTATCACATTTTGTATAAATGGGGCCATGGGCTGCTTCCAATGCAACGCTATCAATATCTTGGTAGCATTAAGGATATGAGTGCAGAGTCTACGCGAGGATCTAGGGATCCCTTCCAATGGTTTGCATAACAAGGCATGTAAGGAGTTAACAGGGGAGGAAATCTGAAGAATGTTCCTGATGAGGGTGAGGATGTCATTCCAATAAGAACTAATCAATGGGCATTCCCACCACACATGCAAGAAAGAGCCCGTGGCTCCACACTGTCTCCAGTAGAGATCTGAACTTGTTGTAAAGATATGATGTAATCTCTCAGGGACCATATACCACCTTGAGTAGAATTTTAAAGGGTTTCCTTAAGATTTGTGTTTATAGAGGCCTTGGCTATCGTGCATCTGATCTCCGACCACTCCTCCTCCCCCAAGGACACTCCCAAGTCTTGTTCCCAAGCCAATTCAAATGGTTCCTTCGGTGAAGAGGAGCCGGCCAGAGGGGTGTATGAAATAGAAATAATGCCCCTGTGCCCTGGTTCATAAATACAAATGCGCTCAAACGGGTGAGGCTTTCTAACAGTACCAGATTTACTCAAAGAGCGCACAAAGTTAATAATTTGCAAATAGTCAAAATACCTTGCTTCCTGAATATTGTATTTCTCACTTAGAGCTGAGAAATTTTTCGTAGCAAAATCCCCCGAGATATGGAATATCCTGTCTATGCCTGCTTCAACCCAAGGGTGCATGTATGATGATATACAACCCATAGGAAAATGGGGATTACACCAGAGGGGAGTCAGAGGGGAGGGATAAGGTGCTAAATCAAATTTCTTATTTATACCATCCCACACCTTCAAACTGAATGGACACAAGGGGAATCATGTACCAAGGCTAGTCTCAAGTGTGGCAGGAGCTACGGAAGGAAACTAACCGAGCAATAGTTAATAAGAGCACTTTCCAGGGATACCCACTGCTTACAACCTTCAGGCAAGTGCCAGGCGGCGATTAAGGCTCAACTGCGTAGCATGAAAATATCGTTCAAATATAGGGAGGCCTAAACTGCCGTCAGTCGACGGTTTGGAGAGGCAAGATCTACCAAGTCCAGGGCGTTTGTTTGACCATATAAATTTGGCACACATAGATTGCACCGTATGGAGATATGAAGTTGGGACCACGATGGGGACGGTTTGGAACAGACATTTTAATGGAATTAATTCTACCTGTCCATGAAATACACAAGGGATCCCATTTAGCCAAGTCCTTCCTGGTATTTTGTAGAAGCAGGAGAAAATTGGCTTTGAACAGCTGATCATAGTGTTTCATGATCTGAATCCCCAGGTATCCGATGGACTGAGGCCGCCAAATATACTTAAAATTTGTTTCTAAAAGCTTCACAGTATCGGTGGGAAGGTGTAATGCTAGTGCCTCAGATTTAGAACTATTATCTTTGTGTCCTAATAACCTACCAAATAGTGAAAGTGCGGTCTGCAAGTTAGGGAGTGAGGTCAGAGGTGAGGACAGGGAGAGCAGGACATCATCTGCACAAAGAGATATTTTATATTGGATACCGAGGACAGCGATCCCTTTGATATCTGGATGCAGCCTAATGTGGGCCGCCAGTGGTTCGATGCTACGGTCATATAACAGGGACGATTAAGGACATCCCTGTCTGGTGCCATTACCTAAACCAAATGAGGGGGAAGAGAGCCCATTGCTAAAGACTGATGCTGTAGGACTGTGGTAAGCTTGTACTGCAGACAGAAAGTTACCGCAGAAACCATAGTACTGCAGGGTTTGAAACATAAAAGGCCAAGACGGGCGGTCAAAGGCCTTCTCGGCGTCTAATGACAGAAGAATTGATGGCAATTTGTGTTTATTAATAAACGTGACTAAGTTTTCTATGCGCCTCGTGTTGTCAAGGGCCTGTCTAGTCGGGACAAATCCCACTTGATCGGCATCAATTAATTGGACCAAATAAGTATTCAACCGGTTCGCTAGTATCTTTGCAAATAACTTAATGTCTGCAGACATTAAGTTATTGGCCTATAGCTGGTGCAATTAGTGATTAGCTGGTGCAATTAGATTAGCTGGTGCAATTAGAAATTGGTCTATAGCTGGTGCAATTAGTCGGGTCCTTTCCAGGTTTAGACAACACAATGATCACTGATTTTAGTGAGCCTGCATGGAAAAGTTCACCAAGTATTATTTTATTAAAAACAATGAGCATATCGGGGGTCAGTAAACCTGAAAAGGATTTATAGTATGACATGGGGAATCCGTCCGGCCCCGATGCTTTAGACATTTTTGAGATTTCAGGGCCGTGTCAAATTCCTCGACAGAGATGGGAGAGTTCAACTTGCTAATTGCGGAGGCAGGAAGGCAAGGGAGGTTATAGGCATCAAGAAATTCTTGGGCCACCCTGGATGGTAGTTCAGGTCCTCCCACAGGTTCCACAAGATTATAAAGAGAATTGTAATAAGAGTGGAAGGATTCGTTAATAGAACCTGGGTCATAACTTAGAACATTCAAACTGTTTCTAAGAGCCAGGATGGTCTGCTAAGCTTTTTTAGCTCTAACTGTGGCCGTTAACAGAGAATCAGATTGTTACTTTTTTCATAAGATCTTTGGTTTAGGTACCTAAGAGATTTCTCTGTACGTTCTGCGAGGAGGGATTTAATCTTGCCTCTAACACTTTGAAGCTGACGGAGGACCTGTGGGGAGTGGGACTGTTTATGTGCACGCTCAAGCTGCATCAGTTGAGAGGTAATGGTAGTCAGTCGTTCAGTCTTTTGCTTTTTTCTATGTGAGGCATATTTAATCATTGCCCCTCTAATGACAGCCTTATGTGCTTCCCAGATTGTAGGGAAGGGAATATTGGCTGTGGCATTGTTATTAAAATAATCCTCTATTTGGAATTGAATGTGTTCCTTGAAATGAGGAATGCAAAGGAGAGTCTCATTCAAACGCCAGGTAGGGTGGCCTCCCGGGGAGTCTAGAAAATTGATGGTGGCCAGAACTATAGCATGGTCAGACCAAACATTGCTAGGTTTTGGAGTAACCCACTACAACCAAGAATCATGTCTATTCATGAATATGAACCATGGGGATTGGAAAAGAATGTATAGTCCCTGGAGGTTGGATAATGCACCCGTCATGTATCGAAGAGACCAGCCTCGGCCATGTGTTTCCTAAGGTTTCCCAGGGAAGGGCGTGGAAGAGGGGACACCGTGGGGTACTCTTATCCAATTCGGGTGATATTACAGAATTAAAGTCCCCACCCACCAAAAGGATACCACTACGGAGGGACTGAAGTTCCAGAAATAGTTTGCGGAAAAAACTACATTGGCCCACATTGGGTGCATACAGGTTTACCAAAGTCGTAATCTGAGGGCCCAATTGACACACTATAATAATATACCACCCTTCCTTATCTACAGTAGTTGAGAAAACCTGGGAGGGGACTGACGATCGTATCATAATAGCTACCCCATTCTTCTTGGAGGTGTGGGAAGAATACATAACTGTGGGAAATCATCTAGATATTAGTGAAGGGTGAGAAACTTTTTTAAAATGGGTTTCTTGAAGGAACACAATGTCCCCATGATGAGTATTGAGTGTTTTGTATAAGAGGGAGAGTTCAAGCCCTTAACATTCATGGAGAGCACATTGAAAGGCATGGTGTCGGATGGAGCATCTAATCGCCCAGGTATACACAAAATCTATAGGTAACTACTCAGAGAATTAGAAAAAGAACAGTATTGGAGATGGGGATGGTAGTACACAAGAAAAGAGAAAAGGGGGAGGGGGAAAGAGGTTGCGAACTAAATAACACCTCACAAAGGAGAGGTGAGTTCACAGAGGCCGGGTCCCATGGGGGGATGGGAGGGGAGTGAGGTATGCTTCAGCAAGAAGCAAACCCAGGCTACCCAGGTGTCGGGAGGGCTACATTAAGATTACCATGAAATAGAAAAACAGAGAGAGCAGAGGGAGCAGGGGGGCTTTCAAAAAAGTCCCAGGTGTAGGGGGGGTGGCAGAGGCTGAGTGGACTGGAGACTCTCCACCCAGAATAAAAAAAACAGTAAGCTCAAAAAACAACTACGAGTAGGTAAACAGTAGTGACATTATACAGAATGAAATCCGTAACAATAACTATACCATGTTGGCAAGCAGTGTAACATAACAAGGTAACTTAGCGCAGGGAAAACATACATTACCGTCTCCCATCAGTATTGTGCACCCCGGTTGAGGAGGTCTGCGGTTGTGACAAGCAAAATATCAATGGCAACAGTAAACTCAGGTAGTAGCAAATAGTCCAACCTCACCCCGTACCGGGTGCAACATACACTGAATGGGAGGACATCAGAAATGGGTCACTGAACCTCCAATCACCTATGTGAAGTCCATATTCAAGATCTAGAAGGACCACCAGAGGAAGGACTGACCCCAGGCGCTGACAGCTGAAGTCTATGGATCAAGTCTTTCCCCTCCTTAGGATCCCTTACCGACACCGTGCGGCCATTTACATTGACTATTAGGCGAAACTGGAAACCCCACTTATACTTATATCCATTGTCCCGAAGAATCGTCGTGGTATCTCGCAGTTCCCTGTGCTTAATGATAGTGGAAGGAGCCAAATCCTGAAAGATCTTTAGATGCGATCCCTTGAAAAGTATGCATGGCATTGTTCTGCTAGAAGCAGACACCTGTTCCTTAGTCTTAAAGGATAGGAATTTCATTACCACATCCCCGGGTTGGTCACCATCTCTGGGCTTCAGTCGGAGGGCCCTGTGCGCCCATTCAATATAACATGGTTGATCTTTGAGAGAAGACACAAGCATCTGGAATAAACAAAAGAAGGTATGGTTCCAGATCAAGAGCGCCAACCGATTTCGGGACATTCCGAATGCGAAGTTTACATCTCCTTTCTCTATTTTCGAGATCTTCAGTTTTATCATGGAGAAATTCCACTTCTCGGTAAAGATATTTAACTTCCTGAGAGAATTCGAGCAGACCTTTTAAAAACTCCCAACTTTAAAAGACAAGTTAGGAGTCTTAAGCAAAATGATAATGACATAGCGGACACACTAAATTAGTTTTTTTCAACAGTATTTACTAGAGGACCCAATTCAGGGACTAACACACAATCTCAATAATAAGACTATCCCACTGATAGGTACTTATTTAAGTGAGGAGGTAGTCTGTGACCGATTAAAACATTTAAAGATTAATAAGTCACCAGGTCCCGATGGAATTCACACAAGGGTTCTAATGGAGCTTCACTCTGAACTTGCAAAACCGCTATTTTTGATCTTTAAGGATTCAGTAATATCAGGTATGGTTCCCAAAGACTGGTGTATAGCGGAAGTAGTGCCTATATTCAAAAAGGGAAGTAAAGCTGAACCAGGTAATTATAGACCAGTTTGCCTCACATCTATAGTGGGAAAAGTATTGGAAGGTATTCTAAGGGATAGTATTCAGAAGTTCCTTGAAGCCAATAAGCTTTTATGAAACAGTAAGTGCAAACCTCGATCAGGGTAAAGAGGTGGCTGTAATCTTTTTAGACTTTGCCAAAGCTTTCGACACTGTATCACACATGTGACTTATCTACAAGCTACAAGAAATAGGGCTAGGAAGCACAATATGCACTTGGGTCAAAAATTGGTTAGATAATAGGGAGCAGCGTGTTGTGGTTAATGGATCTTTTTCAAATTGGACTGAAGTGCTAAGTGGTGTGCCACAAGGCTCAGTATTAGGACCGCTATTGTTCAATATTTTAATTTTTGACCTAACAGAAGGTATAGAGAGCATGGTGTCAGTTTTTGCAGATGATACCAAATTGTGTAAGGCTATAAATACGGAGGAGGATGCTGAGTTGCTTCAGAATGACTTAGTCAAATTAGAAGCATGGGCAGCCAAATGGAGAATGTGCTTCAATACAGACAAGTGTAAGGTAATGCATTGTAGTAACAAGAACAAAATAATACCTACATACTAAATGGGTTAAAATTAGGGGATTCTGTACTGGAAAAGGATTTAGGGGTCCCCATAGATAGGAAACTAAGCAGCAGTACCCAAAGTAGGATTGCAGCAAAGAAGGCTAATAAGATATTAGCATGCGTAAAACGGGGAATTGATGCAAGGGACGAGCGTGTTATACTCCCATTTTATAAACCACTAGTGAGGCCACACCTTGAATACTGTGTGCAATTCTGGGCACCATACTGCAAAAAGGATATCCTGGAGCTAGGAAAGGTTCAAAGGTGGGGGACCAAACTAATTAAGGGCATGGAGACGCTGGAATACGAGGAAAGGCTTGCAAGACTAGGCATGTTTACACTGGAAAAGAGACTAAGAGGGGACATGATCAACAGCTACAAATATATAAGGGGACAATACACAGAGCTTGCGCGGGACCTGTTTTTGGTTAGATCAACACAGAGGACTCGTGGACACTCGCTCAGGTTATAGGAGAGGAGATTCTGCACAATACGGCGTAAAGGTTTTTTCACGGTAAGGATAATACGTGTTTGGAATTCCCTGCCTGAGGGAGTTGTAATGGCGGACTCAGTCAACACCTTTAAGAATGGGTTAGATAAATTCCTAATGGATAAGGATATCCAGGGTTATGGTGCATAGTTACGAACTATAGTTACTATAAAAAGAGGGATAGAATGCAACGGCAGACATCAGCATCATTCAAAATTTTAGACCAAATAGTTCTGCATAGGAGACCACAGATAGGTTGAACTCGATGGACAATTGTCTTTTTTCAACCTTAGATACTATGTTACTATGTTACCTCTAGAGCTAGACTCCACCTTAGATTCCACTGCAGTTGTGCGGTTGGAAAGAGAGGCCAAATCACATCATAGATCAGCAAACAGTTGCTGGAAATTGGAGGTGAGGGTTTTATTCAAATCCGCCATCATGGCCTGAATGTAATTTTTAGTTGCAAAAGAATCACCAGGCGTGACATCCGCACCAAGAGATTCTGCTGGGGAAGCAGGTGGTGAGTCAGAGGAGTGATGTGATGTCCTGGAAAGGGGTGGTATTCATGTGACCGCCGGTCAGCTGACCGACAGTCACATGACCTCCTCCACCAGACCGACGGGTCACTATCCCGATGGTCGGCATGCCGACCAACAGGGACTATTTCCACTCGTGGGTGTCCACAACACCCATAAGGTGGGAATAGAACCCGTGGCGACCACAGGTCGCCACCGAGCCCGCAGCGTGGCGAGCGCAGCGAGCGCGCAAGGGGCTTGCTGCACTCGCCCCTCCCCGCCGGGATCCCGGCGTCGGTATGCTGCCGGGATCCCGTCGTCGGTAAGCTGACCGGCGGTCTCCTGACTGCCGGTCAGCAGTACTACACCCCCTGGAAAGGTGTTTCATGATACCCTGTTGGGAATTTTATTGTTTATCCCCTTTGTTGTTATTTTTGGACGTAGTGAGGCACGGTCAATAAAGACGTAGTAAACAATTGGGGCAGCAGAGGTTTCTGGTGAACAAGAAAAGACAATATCAGAACATATCAGGCTGGGGCATACTTCTGGTAACAAATGTTGGAAGTTTGATAGGGCAAAGAGCAAGTTAACAAATA
Organism: Pseudophryne corroboree; assembly: GCF_028390025.1. NCBI lineage: Eukaryota > Metazoa > Chordata > Amphibia > Anura > Myobatrachidae > Pseudophryne > Pseudophryne corroboree. The sequence goes on from NC_086445.1 coordinate 700,523,003, forward strand.
GGTACTGCGGTGGGCACTGGTCAGAGAGTCAGTGTTGAGTTTCAAGTTACAATCTTCCGCCCACTAACATCCCAGATTGATAAGTGGACTAACCAGCTACCAAGAGTGGGCCAGTGCAGAGTAACAGTACAGTCAAGCCCAGCGGGCAAACCAAAAAGGGTTCTGTATTAAATGTCGTGCCTGACTCTTGTTACAGACACAGACAATAGCACTGATGGATTGTGAGGATGAGTGGTGTAGCCCCCTTTTAGCTGTTAGCAGGGCACCTGGATGCTGCAGTGCTTGTGTTAGGGACCCTGTTTACCCGCCGTTTAGGCCGCCACCCGCTGTTTGCTTTAGCGTGGAGGGAGGTTTAGTATCTTCCATCAAAGAAGCTGGCAGTCAGGGGATGCGTCCTGCGCACCTGTCGCTATCTCCAGCGGTCCGCTGTTCAGGTCCCACAGCGGGTCTCCCGTTAGTGTCAGCAGCTGCCTACTCGTACCACAGAGCCGAGGACCCACGTGAAGGAGAGGAAGGCCACGGTGGTCCGGCGCTGACAGAGAGTGCAGGATTTCCCCGGCGCAGCCGTGTCTCCTCACTGCGATACAGCAAAGGCTCCCGGTCACTTCACTATGGGACAGGAGGGGGTCCCGAAGAGATGAGGAGAGGAATCCGCATCTTCACAGGGGCCCGGCAGGTAGGAGGCAACTTGAGTCACTGGCTCATTGCTGGCAAGCAGGCCGCAACCCGCAAAGACAGGAAAACCCGGCTCCCAGCTCCGCGAACTAGGCTCACCAGTTCAGGGCACTTGTGCAGAGCAAGAGGTGTAAAAGGTAAGGGTGCAACTATGCTGTATGAGGCTGAAAAGCCCTTTAGTAAAGAGTTTTTGCAGGAGCTCCTCTGCTGCACGACCACTCCAGCAGCCAGCCAAGCCACGCCCCCCATAAAAATTATTTTTTTCTATAAATTTTAGACTATTGTGTGCAGAGCCATCACATAAAATTCAGATTATTTTTTTTTTTTAAATTACAGGTTGTAATGTAACAAAATACTGTAGGTAAAAAGCAAAGGGGGGTGAATACTTTAGCAAGGCACTGTAGTGTACATAACTCACCTCTATTTATATACATATAAAGCCACAAATGTGTTTGTTTTTTAAAATATCTAAACCAATTTTATGGGAGTGCAGGGCAACAACTCACACTTTCTCCAAGCACGGCTATGGGTCTTGTACTATATCAGGCATTCCCAACCGCGGTCCTCAAGGCACACCAACAGTGCAGGTTTTAGTGATATCCAGGCTTCAGCACAGATGGTTAAATCAAAATAACTGAGGTACTAATTAAGTCACCTGTGTTCAAGCCTGGATATCACTAAAACTAGGACTGTTAAGGCCCATACACACTTGACGATAAAATGAGCGACGTCGTTCATTTCAGCCCTCATCAATGACGTCGCTCATTATATCGTCAAGTGTGTATGCATCCGACGACCACCGATGCGCGGCCCCGCGGGACGTTAACGACCCACGCTTATCTGTGGAGCATGTATGCTCAATTTCCACTATGGTCGTTACCGACCAGAGACGTCGTTGAATGTGTATGGTGTGAACGACCAACGACCAAGCCACTGTTCACCAGCCCTGTTCCCAGCTCATTATTTTAATAAACTGTTCAGCTTGGATGCTTCAACGATGAATGGTCTTTGGTCTTTGGTCATTGGTCTTTGGTCTTTGGTCGTTGGTAGTGTGTATGCTCATGTCGTTTGCTCAGCTGTTCAAGGGAAGTTCAAGGGAAGTCGTTAACGACGTGTGCATCGTCAAGTGTGTATGGGCCTTTAGTGTGCCTTGCGGACCGTGGTTGGGAAACACTGTACTATATGAACTGAAAAATATATGGCCCTGTTATGTACCATTAAATGTCACAAGCATGCCTACAGGGTAAATTTACTAAAGGTTCTAAAAATGAAAATTGGTGATGTTGCCCATAGCAACCAATCAGATTACGGCTGTCTTTTCTCTATTGCATCCTAGAACATGATAGACAGAATCTAATTGGTTGTTATGGGCAACATCACCACTTTTCATTTTTAGAACCTTTAGTATATGTACCCCTACTTCTTTGTGTAGTGTAAGATTCTTATGCCCTTATTTATCATTCTGCATCCAGTGTGGTGTTATTTTTTCGTTTTCACTCACCGTGGTACTTGAGGTTAAGCTTATGTATTTAAGATTAGCTCATACCACTGTTATTTCCGTGTCAGCGCTGCTGTTTACTTTTCAGCAGCACTGACGAATGACAAATAGCGCTCCTTGCCGCTGGCTAGTGCGCATGCACCGTCCTCTGCAATTATAGGCACATGCGCAGTTAGAACTTCCTGACGCCGCAGCCATTTCCTGTGTCTGCTCTCACAGAGGGTTGCTATGGTGACTTGGGAGGAGCGGGGGATTGTGGGGACCGAGCCAGAAGTCTCCACGGAGACACACAGCATACAGTAGCGTCATCAGTGCTTTTTAACAGATAAACACAGCTGGCAAGATAAGAACAGCGCAGCGAGCGCTAAAGCATGCAAAGAAAACTTTGATAAATAATGATTACTACAGCTAGAGACGGAGGGAGCATGGCAGTGTGAAAAAGATAGCACCAATTTAAAACAGCGCTGGGGGGGTTTAATAAATAAATAAAAACCTAATTATCACTTTATATGAAATTTTAAGGCAGAAATACATTGATAAATAAGGTAGAACAATCTTATTACACTGCACGTAGTTCCCCTGATTCATACTACACCCTGCTACAGTGGCACCCTTTATACATGTTACACCACACAGTAGTTGTGCCCCTCACACATAATGCCCACAGAATTGCCGCTTATACACATAATGCCCAGAGAACAACTCCTTATACATATAATGCCTCTGTCACTCCAACAGCTTACAGTCTGTGCCCCGCAAGCAGCTTCCCCACCTCTCTCTGTCCCTCCAGCCCACTCTCACCTTGTCTTCAGCATGCACAGTGCATGCTCCTCTTTGTGGCTCTTCACTTCAGCAGCGGTAACGGCATGACATCACATGGACAGTACCGGAAAAGGAAGCTGCTGGGATCTGAGGAGGAGATGAATGCCGTCCAACAGATACAGCGTGAGTGAGTACTATGTGGGACAGGCCACAGATAGAGGAGGGCCATGGAGCTGCCAGGACCCGAGGAAAGGGGAGGTGGCTGCAGCTCGTCAGTAACACTAGTAGTACCTGCATCATCTATTGAATGGGTGGTGGAGTGGGCTTTTCTGCTGGAATTACTGTGCAGGGCCATGGAGGAGATGAAACTAGTTCCACCTACCATTACAGGTGATGGAACTCAGTTCCTCCCTATTCCCCCCACACTTTAACCCCTGGTTAGAGCCTAGGATACATGAGTGCTTGAAACACTGGTTGAGTCACTCAATATACACATTAGGACATGTGCATCTGCAATGGAAGCTCATAGTAGAGATCTGTATAAGCAGCAGTTCTATACACAAGTGGTTGCAGGAAGTGTTGGAGACTGGATGCAGGAGGCTGTGATGCATAGCAGACTGTAGCTGGTTAATGCTAGTAGAATTACAGGAAGCGCACAGCATACTGGTGCAATAGATGAGTGCTGATTACAGCAGGGATAATGGAGATGAATCCTGCTTTCAGTTATAAAGCACAGACCACAGGACTGATAGCTGTGGACATATGAGAAGCAATCTGCAGGATTCTGGAGTGGAACAAGAACAATATCAGAAAGTTCAGAAGATCAGAGAACCACCTCTGACACAATGATGACAAGCAGGTGCCAAGGAACAATTTAAAGAAGGTACTCTACAATAGAAAAGGATACCAGAGTCACGCGGAATGTAAAGTCACTGTGATTGGCTGCAATGACGTCAACTGACCTCAGGCAAGATAGTTGAACCCATGCTGCGCCGGACCACAGTAACAGATGCATCCTCAGATGACTTGCCAGTGGAGACATGCAGCTAGTAAACTGGCAGCACCGTGTGTGGTAAGATGGTCTAAGTAGTACCCACTGTGTGGCATGTAGCACATTTTAATATGCATCTCATGGTCTTTAGGTTGCCTATCTTTACAGATTTATGTGAAAATGTGTATAGCATTGTCAGGGACCCCAGTAGGTATCCCTTGTTTGCCAATCTGACTAGGTCAGAGCCAATAACTATCACCCTGACTGGTATTATACTAGCATCAGTACTTTGGCCAGATCCCCAAGTCCTGATGTAGTGAGGGCAGTCTAATATAAAACCAATAATGAATATGTTTTCATTCTGCCCTTTATACCGCTTCACTGCCACCATCCTTTAAAATTATAACACTCTACCACAATTGTGCTGTCTCTGTGACCCAAAATAGCACTCAGTTGGACACACCCGGCTTCTAGCAATAAATAGTTATAGCATAACCTTCGTGATCTAAATACTGCTTTCTGGAGCATATATCTGCCTATGTATATTCACACACAGTGATCAGATTGCTGTTTGAATACACTACTTTCATTAAAATGTACAGCCCTAATGTTACCCTGAGAGCAGGAAAAGCACTTAGTGCTTTTCCAGCTCACAGGGTAACACAAGGGAAGCACATTTTAATGAAAGTACACCTGCCCCTTTCCTAGCCTTCCTATGTGATTTACATGCTAATAAAATATAAACCTCCATGTGCTATGTATTCTATGAATTATGATATCCCTTTATGTGGGCAATAAATTCCATGGGACAACAAAACCTAACAAAATGGCATTCAAAATATCTGCCCTCAATGACCTTACATTTATAAACAACCAGTTCATATATACTGTACACAGGGCTGGATTAAGGGCCTCTTGGGCCTGGGGATGAAAATGTTCAAGAGCCTATTATTAGTGGGAGGGGGTGACCAGTGCTGTGTGGGTGTGCCATGTAGACCCCCATACACTATCAGTCCTAATGTCTCTCTAACTATGTAAAAGTATAAAAATTGCATAATTTTGTGTGAAAAATAGAAATACAATTTAATGCTTATGGTTTATGGCCGACCTTGTGGTCAGCTGGTGTCTGGTCATCATCATGCGGTCATGATGATGGGCCAGGTGGAGCCCTGGAGCTGTAGCTCTATCTGCCCCATAGTTAATCTGGCCCTTACTGTACATTTATCATTTGAACAATAGTTGAATTAGGGGTCTATTTAATAAGCCTTGGATGGAGATAAAGTGGACAGAGATAAAGTACCAACCAATCAGCTCCTAACTGACACGTCATAGGCTGGGTTTGAAAAATTACAGTTAGAAGCTATTTGGCTGGTACTTTATCTCTGTCTACTTTATCTCCATCCAAGACTTAGTAAATAGACCCCTTAATCTCTACAATGCCCTGACTGTCGCAAGTATAGGGATGAAAAAGTCTGTGCTAACACTTTATGACCAACCCCTTTACCTCCTGAAGAAATATAAATATAGGAAAGAGACAATAATCTTCAGGATCTCATAGGAGGTGGAGAATTAAAGGCTCTGCATCTGCTCATACAGCAGGAAATGCATGATAAAAGAGTACTCTCCCCCAGTGGCGTCACAAGGCGGGTGCGGGGGGTGCGGCCCGCACCCGGGTGTGACGCCTGGAGGAGGGTGACACCAAATGTCAGCTCCTCCGCACTGACAGGAACCAGGTGCTGCAGTGAGAAAGTCTCCTACAGCACCCGGCTCCTGTCACAGAAGAGGAGCCGACAGCGGAGGGAGACTGGCTCTGGGGGAAGCCCAACATCTCCGGAGATGCTGGGCACGCCCCCAGAGTGACGATTCCGGGATCCCCACGAAGCCACGCCCCCAAGTACAAGGCCACGCCCCTTTTGCCGCGATCGCGACAGGAGATCAGGGGCGCGCACCGGGTGTCACCACACCCGGTGACGCCTCTGCTCTCCCCTCCTTCATACCGCACTGCAGTATGTAATCTGGATGCTGTACTTCAGGGCAAAGAGAACAGGAGAACAATAACAACTATTTTAAAAGAAAATGTATAATTTCATTAGATATTGACTACATTGAAGCTATATACTGTAGCTCCATTCCTAACAATATAGAAACCAGCATAAAACTGTAGGCGCCAATAAAATGTTAAAACATTTTTAATACAATATTCAGTTATAAATATCAGACTATTACAAACAGTGTACCCAGTTACAGACATTATAAAGTACTCCATTTTAATCCACTTAACTACCTATAATCTATTCTACTTTATCTCTTCCACATCTCATTCCTCTATCCCTTGGATACTTTTCTCCCTTTACTGTAGTATGCAATGGACCAAATTGTATTCAGAAGTGATAATAACAAAGGAGGATTAAGTTGCTTCTGTGCCTTAGCTATAAAATAATGGGCTATGTTTAAAATATGGGAAGCCAGCTTGTCAATGTTAATATCTGGGATGCAGTAATAAAGCTCTAACATCAATGGGTCTTTAACATTTTTTTGCCTAGGACCATGCCCATTAGACATGGGGCCTAATTCAGAGTTGATCGCAGCAGCAAATTTGTTAGCAGTAGGGCAAAACCATGGGGGTCATTCCGACCCGATTACACGCTACAGTTGTTCGCAGAGGTGCGGTCGGGTGTAAACTGCGCATGCGCTGCAACCGCAATGCGCAGACGCGTCGTTACCCGGCAACGGGTATAAGAATAATATTAAGAATATAATTATAATAAATTCTTATTATTTTTCATATACTTTTGTATAGTCAAAACTCTAGCTTACACTGGAGAATGACAGGTAAGGCTTTGCCTCAAATGCCTCACCTCACCACATATCACTGACATACTGTATATTGGGAGTTATATTAAGTATGGATTGTAAATTCTGCTAAAAAGCAGAATTTACTTTCCGTTCTTTCGCATGCTGGGGGCCGCCTATCACAGGGCAAGGCTGCCCTGTATGCTAAATGGCAGCCACCAGCTGTGACCGCAATTTACATTGTGGTCACAGCAATTGTGAATGACCCCCTGCAGCCGCAGCTAGGCTGCGTATGCACGTGGTTAGCCACCATTTTCCCCAGCGGAGCGGCTGCGTGTGACATCATGCAGCCACCCTGAAACCCCGTTTTTCCCGTGCCGCACCCGCAACATTCCGCTGCCGTCCCCGACCCATCCCTGTCTGCCAGTGAGGCAGAGGCGTTCGCACCCGCTGTGATCCAAGCGCATACGGCGGCCGCGCAGGACGGTACATGCACATGCGCACTGCCACTGGGGTTATTGCTGTCGCATTATTTAGCGATGCAACCTCAATAACCCCCATACTGTGTGTGTATATAGGAGGAAAAAGAAGGGGGAGACCACCCAGAGCAAGGAGGACGTCATTTTTAACCTGTCTTCAAACCCGTTATCCCCTGCGGAGGTAAGCGTGTTGTCAAAAGGCTTAACATTTGTTCCCACGAACAAACCTAACCCTTTCCAATGGAAGGTAGATATGTTTAGACTTAATCGGACACTTAAATTGAAGGAACACTTTGGGAAAGCCACCAGTAAACAAGCAATGAACACCCTCTCAGACAGGGTCAAAAAATTGGGACCAAGTTCCAAATTTGATCCATTGTTAAACAATGCCTCCCTAAAAACGTTTAATAGATTGTTGGAAGATTCAACTAAGGAGAAAACACCGGTGGTATGTAATAATCTCACACCAAATGAACATACGGCCCTTAAAGCATTGAGTTCACGTCAAGATATCATTATACGTGGGGCTGATAAGGGGGGTGCTATAGTTGTGCAGAATACCACGGACTATATAAGTGAATGTAATCGCCTTTATACCACCACATACTGCCAACTGGATGGTGATCCCACAGAGAGCTATAAGAAAGAGATTAAAGCGCTATTACAGTGTGCACTTGAGCAGGGACATATTACATCAGACATTTTCCTGAAACTTTTTAATGAGTTCCCTATTGTCCCGGTATTTTATACCCTGCCAAAAGTACACAAGGACGGACAGAGACCACCGGGGAGACCCATTATTTCTGCCCGTGGGTCTCTGTGTGAGCCTTAAGCGATTTTTCTGGATGCTTATTTGCAACCCTGTGTACAACATACGTTTTCTCATCTAAAAGATTCCAATACTCTCTTGAGAAAATTTCTTAACATTGAGTTGGTACCCAATGAAGTATTAATTGCCACTATTGATGTAACCAGTCTGTATACCTGCATCCCGCATGGTGAAGGGTTACAAGCTGTTAGACATCTCATCACGGGTAATGCATGGTATACAGGTCCTGATATAGATTTTTTTATACAACTGCTGGAATTTACTTTGGTACATAACTATTTCTCGTTCAATGATAAGTTCTGGCACCAAATGACTGGTTGCGCCATGGGATCGGCGGTGGCGCCGGCCTTTGCTAATTCGTATATGTGGGAGGTGGAGCGTGGATTGTTTTATGAAAATCAGAGTATATGTAGTGATATCTTTTTATACCATCGTTATATAGATGATCTTTAATATTTTGGCAGGGGAGTGAAAAAGCGTTGCATGATGTCATTGCCGCACAAAATGCATCTAATAGCCCAATTAAATTAACGATGAATTGTAGTTATACACATGTGAATTTCCTAGATATGACGATTTCATTAAAAGATGACAAAATCATGACGGATCTGTATGTCAAGCCCACGGATCGGAATATGATCCTGCGGCATGACAGTTTCCACCCCACTCCCTCGATTAAAGGTCTACCATACTCCCAGTTTCTGAGAGTATGTAGAACCACAAGTGAGGCATCCAATCTGAAAAAACAATTGGATATTATGGAGAATAAATTCCTGGCCAGAGGGTATCCAGTGGCCCTACTAAAAACAGCCAGAATTAAGGCCATGACACAAGAGAGAACAGATTTGATACTCAAATAGTCTAGTAGAAAGACACGGGAGAAAATACCATGGGTGAATACTTACGACACTAAAAGTAGGTACACCAGCAAAAAGGCAAAATCCCTGTGGCCCATAATTACCTCTGACCCTGAGTTAAAAATGCTGAAGGATACAGCCATTATGCCCAGCTACAGACGGGGAAGAAACATTAAAGACCTGGGCCAGTATTTACTAAAAATCCGAGTTTGGCCGATTTGTGTTTTTTTTTCTAAGTCCCAATCCGGGAATTCACTAATCACCAATCTCGGTAGTGTTTGGACTATTCGTAATGGTTTGAATGACAACGTTCCGAAATACGAATGAATAGACCATCGGTCAAACGCGGCTGTTATTTCATACAATACGGGAATTCACTATTCATTCGTATTTGGATGTTAGTCTCTGAGTGCTCAAATGCGGTCAGATTTTTTTGCGATTCGTTAAAAAAAGCGGCAAAAAAATTAGAGATGAGCGGGTTCGGTTCCTCGGAAACTGAACCCCCCCGAACTTCACCCATTTTACACGGGTCCGAGGCATACTCGGATTCTCCCGTATGGCTCGGTTAACCCGAGCGCGCCCGAACGTCATCATCCCGCTGTCGGATTCTCGCGAGATTCGGATTCTATATAAGGAGCCGCGCGTCGCCGCCATTTTTCACTCGTGCATTGGAAATGATAGTGAGAGGACGTGGCTGGCGTCCTCTCACTTTGTTTCAGGGGGCTGCATATCTTTATTCTGGGGACCAGCAGTATTATAGGAGGAGTACAGTCCAGAGTTTTGCTGACCAGTGACCACCAGTATTATACGTTGTCTGCCTGAAAAACGCTCCATATCTGTGCTCAGTGTGCTGCCTATATCTGTGCTCACACTGCTTTATTGTGGGGACTGGGGACCAGCAGTATTATATAGGAGGAGTACAGTGCAGAGTTTTGCTGACCAGTGACCACTAGTATACGTTGTCTGCCTGAAAAACGCTCCATATCTGTGCTCAGTGTGCTGCATATATCTGTGCTTACACTGCTTTATTGTGGGTACTGGGGACCAGCAGTATTATATAGGAGGAGTACAGTGCAGAGTTTTGCTGACCAGTGACCACCAGTATACGTTGTCTGCCTGAAAAACGCTCCATATCTGTGCTCAGTGTGCTGCATATATCTGTGCTCACACTGCTTTATTGTGGGGACTGGGGACCAGCAGTATTATATAGGAGGAGTACAGTGCAGAGTTTTGCTGACCAGCAGTTACCACCAGTATTATACGTTCTCTGCCTGCAAAACGCTCCATATCTGTGCTCAGTGTGTTGCATATATCTGTGCTCACACTGCTTTATTGTGGGGACTGGGGACCAGCAGTATTATATAGGAGGAGTACAGTGCAGAGTTTTGCTGACCAGTGACCACCAGTATTATACGTTCTCTGCCTGAAAAACGCGCCATATCTGTGCTGCATTGTAGTATATAGTAGGAGTACAGTGCATAATATTACTGACCACCAGTATATAATATATAGGAGTACGGTACAGAAGGCCACTGCTCTACCTACCTTTGTGTCGTCAAGTATACTATCCATCCATACCTGTGGTGCATTTCAGTTTTGCACAGTTTGCTGACCACCAGTATATAATATATAGCAGTACGGTACAGTAGGCCACTGCTCTACCTACCTCTGTGTCGTCAAGTATACTATCCATCCATACCTGTGGTGCATTTCAGTTTTGCACAGTTTGCTGACCACCAGTATATAATATATAGCATTACGGTACAGTAGGCCACTGCTCTACCTACCTCTGTGTCGTCAAGTATACTATCCATCCATACCTGTGGTGCATTTAAGTTTTGCACAGTTTGCTGACCACCAGTATATAATATATAGCATTACGGTACAGTAGGCCACTGCTCTACCTACCTCTGTGTCGTCAAGTATACTATCCATCTATACCTGTGGTGCATTTAAGTTTTGCACAGTTTGCTGACCACCAGTATATAATATATAGCAGTACGGTACCGTAGGCCACTGCTCTACCTACCTCTGTGTCGTCAAGTATACTATCCATCCATACCTGTGGTGCATTTCAGTTTTGCACAGTTTGCTGACCACCAGTATATAATATATAGCAGTACGGTACAGTAGGCCACTGCTCTACCTACCTCTGTGTCGTCAAGAATACTATCCATCCATACCTGTGGTGCATTTAAGTTTTGCACAGTTTGCTGACCACCAGTATATAATATATAGTAGTACGGTACAGTAGGCCACTGCTCTACCTACCTCTGTGTCGTCAAGTATACTATCCATCCATACCTGTGGTGCATTTCAGTTTTGCACAGTTTGCTGACCACCAGTATATAATATATAGCATTACGGTACAGTAGGCCACTGCTCTACCTACCTCTGTGTCGTCAAGTATACTATCCATCCATACCTGTGGTGCATTTCAGTTGTGCGCAGTATATATAGTAGTAGGCCATTGCTATTGATTCTGGCATATAATTCCACACATAAAAATGGAGAACAAAAATGTGGAGGGTAAAATAGGGAAAGATCAAGATCCACTTCCACCTCGTGCTGAAGCTGCTGCCACTAGTCATGGCCGAGATGATTAAATCCCATCAACGTCGTCTGCCAAGGCCGATGCCCAATGTCATAGTAGAGAGCATGTAAAATCCAAAACACAAAAGTTCAGTAAAATGACCCAAAAATCAAAATTAAAAGCGTCTGAGGAGAAGCGTAAACTTGCCAATATGCCATTTACGACACGGAGTGGCAAGGAACGGCTGAGGCCCTGGCCTATGTTCATGGCTAGTGGTTCAACTTCACATGAGGATGGAAGCACTCATCCTATCGCTAGAAAAATGAAAAGACAAGCTGGCAAAAGCACAGCAAAGAACTGTGCGTTCTTCTAAATAACAAATCCCCAAGGAGAGTCCAATTGTGTCAGCTGCGATGCCTGACCTTCCCAACACTGGACGGGAAGAGGTGGCGCCTTCCACCATTTGCACACCCCCTGCAAGTGCTGGAAGGAGCACCCGCAGTCCAGTTCCTGATAGTCAAATTGAAGATGTCACTGTTGAAGTACACCAGGATGAGGATATGGGTGTTGCTGGCGCTGAGGAGGAAATTGACAAGGAGGATTCTGATGGTGAGGTGGTTTTTTTAAGTCAGGCACCCGGGGAGACACCTGTTGTCCATGGGACGAATATGGCCATTGACATGCATGGTCAAATTACAAAAAAAATCACCTCTTCGGTGTGGAATTATTTTAACACAAAAGCGGACAACAGGTGTCAAGCCGTGTGTTGCCTTTGTCAAGCTGTAATAAGTAGGGGTAAGGACGTTAACCACCTCGGAACATCCTCCCTTATACGTCACCTGCAGCGCATTCATCAGAAGTCAGTGACAAGTTCAAAAACTTTGGATGACAGCGGAAGCAGTCCACTGACCACTAAATCCCTTCCTCTTGTAACCAAGCTCCTGCAAACCACACCACCAACTCCCTCAGTGTCAATTTCCTCCTTACCCAGGAAAGCCAATAGTCCTGCAGGCCATGTCACTGGCAAGTCTGACGAGTCCTCTCCTGCCTGGGATTCCTCCGATGCATCCTTGAGTGTAACGCCTACTGCTGCTAGCGCTGCTGTTGTTGCTGCTGGGAGTCGATCGTCATCCCAGAGGGGAAGTCGGAAGACCACTTGTACTACTTCCAGTAAAAAATTGACTGTCCAACAGTCCTTTGCGAGGAAGATGAAATATCACAGCAGACATCCTGCTGCAAAGCGGATAACTCAGGCCTTGGCAGCCTGGGCAGTGAGAAACGTGTTTCCGTTATCCACCGTTAATTCACAGGCAACTACAGACTTTATTGAGATACTGTGTCCCCGGTACCAAATACCATCTAGGTTCCATTTCTCTAGGCAGGCGATACCGAAAATGTACACAGACCTCAGAAAAAGAGTCACCAGTGTCCTAAAAAATGCAGTTGTACCCAATGTCCACTTAACCACGGACATGTGGACCACGGAGCAGGGCAGACTCAGGACTATATGACTGTGACAGCCCACTGGGTAGATGTATTGCCTCCCGCAGCAAGAACAGCAGCGGCGGCACCAGTAGCAGCATCTCGCAAACGCCAACTCGTTCCTAGGCAGGCTACGCTTTGTATCACCGCTTTCCAGAAGAGGCACACAGCTGACAACCTCGTACGGAAACTGGGGAACATCATCGCAGAATGGCTTACCCCAAATGGACTCTCCTGGGGATTTGTGACATCGGACAACGCCAGCAATATTGTGCGTGCATTACATCTGGGCAAATTCCAGCACGTCCCATGTTTTGCACATACATTGAATTTGGTGGTGCAGAATTATTTAAAAAATGACAGGGGCGTGCAAGAGATGCTGTCGGTGGCCAGAAGAATTGCGCCACTTTCGGCATTCAGCCACCGCGTGCCGAAGACTGGAGCACCAGCAAACACTCCTGAACCTGCCCTGCCATCATCTGAAGCAAGAGGTGGTAACGAGGTGGAATTCAACCCTCTATATGCTTCAGAGGATGGAGGAGCAGCAAAAGGCCATTCAAGCCTATACATCTGCCTACAGTATAGGCAAAGGAGGGGGAATGCACCTGACTCAAGCGCAGTGGAGAATGATTTCAACATTGTGCAAGGTTCTGCAACCCTTTGAACTTGCCACACGTGAAGTCAGTTCAGACACTGCCAGCCTGAGTCAGGTCATCAGGCTTTTGCAGAAGAAGCTGGAGACTTTGAAGGAGGAGCTAAAACAGAGCGATTCCGCTAGGCATGTGGGACTTGTGGATGGAGCCCTTAATGCGCTTAACCAGGATTCACGTGTGGTCAATCTGTTGAAATCAGAGCACTACATTTTGGCCACCGTGCTTGATCCTAGATTTAAAACCTACGTTGTATCTCTCTTTCCGGCAGACACAAGTCTGCAGAGGTTCAAAGACCTGCTGGTGAGAAAATTGTCAAGTCAAGCGGAATGTGACCCGTCAACAGCTGCTCCTTCACATTCTCCTGCAACTGGAGGTGCGAGGAAAAGGCTAAGAATTCCGAGCCCACCCGCTGGCGGTGATGCAGGGCAGTCTGGAGCGAGTGCTGACATCTGGTCCGGACTGAAGGACCTGCCGACGATTACTGGCATGTCGTCTACTGTCACTGCATATGATTCTCTCACCATTGAAAGAATGTTGGAGGATTATATGAGTGACCGCATCCAAGTAGGCACGTCAGACAGTCCGTACGTATACTGGCAGGAAAAAGAGGCAATTTGGAGGCCCTTGCAGAAACTGGCTTTATTTTACCTAAGTTGCCCACCCTCCAGTGTGTACTCCGAAAGAGTGTTTAGTGCAGCCGCTCACCTTGTCAGCAATCGGCGTACGAGGTTACTTCCAGAAAATGTGGAGAAGATGATGTTCATCAAAATGAATTATAATCAATTCCTCCGTGGAGACATTCACCAGCAATTGCCTCCAGAAAGTACACAGGGACCTGAGATGGTGGATTCCAGTGGGGACGAATTAATAATCTGTGAGGAGGGGGATGTATACAGTGAAAGGGTTGAGGAATTGGAGGATGATGATGAGGTGGACATCTTGCCTCTGTAGAGCCAGTTTGTGCAAGGAGAGATTGATTGCTTCTTTTTTGGTGGGGGCCCAAACCAACCAGTCATTTCAGTCACAGTCGTGTGGCAGACCCTGTCGCTAAAATGATGGGTTCGTTAAAGTGTGCATGTCCTGTTTATACAACATAAGGGTGGGTGGGAGGTTTCATCCGACTTGCCCTATGTCAGAGAAACGCGTTAAGGTTCAGGGATTTTAAACCGCACTTGTTGGAGCCCAGACTACTGCAGCTTACAGCCGCAGCGCTGGTCTTTATACACGGAGTACTCAGCACCTGGCCGTGGTTCAAGGTTCCCCCCTCCTCCTCCCTTATCCATCGGGACTCTCCGCTTCTGACTGCCTCATCTATACATCCGCAACTGCCCAGGGGTTCTGGAAGCTGCAGGGCAATACATCTGCTCCGGTGAGATACCATCCTTGTCGGATAGCGGTGGGGGGTTTGCAGCCTAACCACAGGCCGTGGGAAGCATCAGTTCTATTCTGCATGTTTAAACTAAAGAACTTCATCATCTCCGTTTAATAGGATTTAAGTGGACCTGCTACGGTTCTATTGTGTCATTTAAGCATTATCACCTGATTGATGGGACATTGAACTTTGCTTCACCACTATTATTCAGGATTTCTTCCCTTATCGGATTTATCAGGAATCATAGACATTTCTGATTAGTAGTTCAGAGGTTTCCACCAGTGCGGTTCTTATGATATATGTTTCTAATATATAGCAATATTGCATTTTAATTGTTCTATTTTATATTAAATTGTCATCCTTTTTTTCTGCATCCATGCGCTCTCTGAATTGTTTATCTTTATAGACATTATCGTTTTGTGTTTTTTGGTGTTCAGAACACCTTATGAGAGCAGCTGTTACTTAAAATACAGGTGTACTAGATATTTTGAGTTCAATTAATGTTTAGCAGCGCCTGATACGTCCTTTTTGATTTTTTTTGTTTTACGCAACTCAATTGTGTTATTCTTGTAATGTTGTATAGAGAAGAAAGGTAAAATAGTTAACAATAACATTGTAATTTGGATTGTCTGCAGGATATGAGAATGATTGGAATCTAGAAAGAGTAATGATTAGAAAAAAATCAAGTGGTCTGGTTACTTCCTGCTAACATGTATGTGGCTGCCTGGCAATGATTGTGTGTGCAGGAGTAGAGAATGATTGGAATCTAGAAAGAGTAATGATTAGAAAAAAAATCAAGTGGTCTGGTTACTTCCTGCTAACATGTATGTGGCTGCCTGGCAATGATTGTGTGTGCAGGAGAGGAGAATGATTGGAATCTAGAAAGAGTAATGATTAGAAAAAAATCAAGTGGTCTGGTTACTTCCTGCTAACATGTATGTGGCTGCCCGGCAATGATTGTGTGTGCAGGAGAAGAGAATGATTGGAATCTAGAAAGAGTAATGATTAGAAAAAAATCAAGTGGTCTGGTTACTTCCTGCTAACATGTATGTGGCTGCCTGGCAATGATTGTGTTTGCAGGAGAGGAGAATGATTGGAATCAAGAAAGAGTAATGATTAGAAAAAAATCAAGTGGTCTGGTTACTTCCTGCTAACATGTATGTGGCTGCCTGGCAATGATTGTGTGTGCAGGAGAGGAGAATGATTGGAATCTAGAAAGAGTAATGATTAGAAAAAAATCAAGTGGTCTGGTTACTTCCTGCTAATATATATGTGCGGCTCCATCAACATTTCCCTCCTCCAATACAAAAAAAGATGGTAAAGAATAAATGTGCGTACAAATTTTATGTTGTTGTTTGTACCACTTATAATTAATGATGTTGTATAAATTGTCAAGGAGCTAAGTGTTATATATATTTTGCCAAACATACACTTACTAACTATTTAGAGTTACTTATCAGAAATGTCTAATTTTTTTCAAGTTTTTTTGGGTGGCTGCTTGTCCTGCCCTTTGCCTTTAGCACTGTCATGTTGTCGTGCTCTGGTGGAGCGTCTTGGTGGTTATGAGACTGGTATGATATTTGAAGTAGTCGTACCAGAACTGCTGCTTGTTTGCTGTTGGTGCATGGATCTGAGTGTTTCATTCAGGTTAGTGAGAGTGGCATTGAGTTCACGTGTAGCAGCATTTTGATTGTCTACAATTCGGAATAAACTTTCATTAATCTTTTGATTGTTTTGAAAAATGTTCATATAACTTTGCTGTTGTCTGTGCTGTTCTTCCATTGGTCTGTGCTGTTCTTCCATTATGCGCTGTAAGTTGCCCATGACCTGTGTAATGTCTGTACGCATGAGTTCCATGGTATTGCCAATTCTTTTTGTTTGTTCATTTTGTCTACTCATATTTCTTGATATTCTTCTGAGGTGACATGGTAGGCTTGCAAACATTTGTGTCTGCCTACGCAGGCAATCTTCATTAGTGGCCTGCTGTCTAGCCCAAATGGTCCAAAACACCTGATCAGGCCCTTGTGTTACTGGTGTTGTTGGGCTGTGTTGTGGTGGTGGTGTGCTTTGCTGTGGTGGTGTACTCACAGGTGCTGGGGGGCTCATTCCTTGGCTTAATGGCTGCATTTCTAAGATGATTGTCTCCTCCATGTCACTGTGTTGCTGTTGTTGTGGAGGGATGCTGTTTCCAGGACTAGAAGCTGAAATGTTAAACAAATCTCCGTTAGCTATTCATATGTTTGAGAAATGTAAACAAATCACTACACATGGAACACATGTTATTCACTGTTGCTTTCAAATATTCTGCCTAGCAACATCATCACTCATAACTTAAATACATACATATGCCTGTTTGTGGCAAATGTGTCTGGTTACTTAATTGTGAAAGCAAACACTTTAGTTTTATTGTAGCTCAGACATACTCCACCATAAAAACACATTGGAATTCATAATGTGTTACCTTATAGCTTTGATAAAACAAACATAGTAATGTTTTATATGTATTTGCCAATGTTAGCTCAAACACACATGTGAAATTTGGAAAAACAACCTTACTTTTTTCTAAAAATAAACATGATTTTTTGTTGCAGCATCTTACACACAATGTGATACTGTATGGCTCAAGTGGACATACATATCTTTACTGGATGTGGACAAGGCCATTTTGCTTGGATTCCATTTCAGGTTTTACTTACTGCGGTAAGTATCTAAGTTTTTGATGTGTTTTGACTTAATGCGGTTAAGAAAAAGTTTGATTACGTTCTGAAATTGTTTACATTTATTTCAGTTTGATACTCACAATCAAGATGAGGGGAGTTTGGATGACGTCTTGGAGGTGTGTCCAAAATTTGGAGTGGGGGGACAGAACATACTGTCGATAATCTTCGTGGCGGGGTAGCCTGCTGTGGTTGGCCCTGGACATCAGACCTTGCTTTCTTTTCGGCCACAGGTTTTTTGTGGTGATGTCTTACAGAAGTCCCACTTCTGCTGCTCCATACTTCTTTTGATGGACCTATTAATGAAAGTGCAATTTTGTTATGGCCATTCCTTTACAAACATACCTTATACTACAATGGACACTTTACCTGCTTCCGTAGCGTCATCATCATCAGATGTGATGTGAGTTACTGGACGACGAGTAGTACTGCTTTTTTCAAACACTGTATAAAAAAAAATGTATTCATGCTATTGTTGATACATCCACCCATTATGCTTATAAACATTTATTCTTTAAGAAATGCTTGCTTTATTTTTAATAAAAACATAAGGACCGGAAACAAAAAATACAATACATAAAACAATAAACATTGTCCAATAGACATATGCACTATGGAAAAATCAACACAGGAAAACATGTACAGGACACTGATAGAGGCCACAAGTAAAAAAACAAACATTAACAACCAAAAACACACACATCTTCATTTTGTATTGAAAGGAAAAATATTACAGATGCAATATATAAATTACTCTGTGATGTGCCACTCCAAACACACATTACCACTATATGAGCCAAACCAAAATGTAAAAATATTTTAAAAATTACACTGCAGTATGGTGTCACGGTACAAATACAAACTAAAAATTATCAAAGAAATAGTGGTATTTTGTAAAAAAATATTACATTATGTAATAATGACATTACACATGTAAGTGGTTTCCAAACCACTTTCCACTACTCCAGCCTCTAACATGACAACCACTGTTTTTGAAACATTGCACATGGATAACATAAATATAAAACATTTATAAACAATTATAAAAAAAAAAAAAAGGTCCAAAAGGAAAACATTATTGCAGGACAATTCAGTGACACACCACGTCCAAACTACACATGCAAAATATCTTTAATAAAAACACATGACATACAATAAAGTAAGATGTTACATTGGCTTTTGTATAAAACATTAACCAAAACAATGTATTTGCTGACACACACTTGAAGATGGGAGTAATAGGCAACGTGACACACATTTAAAAAAAATAAAAATAAAAATAAGGTCATAGAATGTTAATGCAAATACACATGCTCACCATTCTTCCTGGGCCTATCTGAATCCCGGACATGGGTTGCAGAGACTACTTCAGGAGGTATGACACTCCGCATGGGTTCCTCATACTCCAGATATCTTGCAATATAGGGCTGCCCACCACCGTTTTTTCGAGCCGACTTCACCTCCTTGGCCATTTTGGACTTGACACGTCGCTTTATGTCATAGTACCGTTTGCGGCACGTGTCCTCCGTCCGCATGACCACCCCCTCACTATTGACAGCAGCAACAACTTTCGCCCACAACACCGTCTTCCTCCGTGTTGGCACCTTGGCGGACTCAGGCCCAAATAGCTGCCTCTGATACTTCATCAGCTCACGCACCAATGCCACATTTTCAGCAAAACTAAACTTTACATTCCGCCCAGTCTTAGTAGTGGTGCGTGGCTGCGGAGCACTCTGACTGTCACTAACACTTAGGCTGCTGCAGCAACCTCACCCACCTCCTCCACCTCACTAACCTCACTAACACTCACCTCCTCCACCTGACTGACCTCCTCCCCCTCACTCACACCCTCCACCTCACCCACCTCTGAGTCACACATAATTGTGTGTCTAAACAGTTAACACAGAAAAAAAAATAGACAAACAACACACTCCTCCACTACACAACTCACACACACACACACACACACACACACACACACACACACACACACACACTGACAAGGGACTATAAAGAAAAATAACTTGGACTAAAAATAAGACAAAACCACAAAATACAAGACTACAAGAATGACAAGACGACTTTCAAACACTATACCACACTCAGAAATCGCTACCAACACTCCTCACCAAACCACAAATTCACCTACCTCCACAGCACAACCTCCCTCCTCCTCACCACTAACTAAACCCACGAGGTGCAGACGGTTTGGGGCGTATTTATATGGTTGCACACAGACACTCCTACCATCTGAAACACAACCAATCACGAACGGGGATGAAAAACGAAACTAAAAGTGAAAATGCGGCCGCTGGAAAAAAAAAACCCTGCCGCGTTTAACTTAGAAAAAAAAACAGAAAAAATAAACAAAATCACGAACGCAAACGACAATGACTGCCGTAAATGTGCCAAAAAAAAACGACTGGCATCGACATCGGAAAACACGAAAACCATAAAGTCGACTGCTTCGTAACTTTGCGTATATGGGCCCTCATTCCGAGTTGTTCGCTCGGTATTTTTCATCGCATCGCAATGAAAATCCGCTTAGTACGCATGCGCAATGTTCGCACTGCGACTGCGCCAAGTAACTTTGCTATTAATTTTACTCACGGCTTTTTCATCGCTCCGGCGATCGTAATGTGATTGACAGGAAATGGGTGTTACTGGGCGGAAACACGGCGTTTCAGGGGCGTGTGGCTGAAAACGCTACCGTTTCCGGAAAAAACTCAGGAGTGGCCGGAGAAACGGTGGGAGTGCCTGGGCGAACGCTGGGTGTGTTTGTGACGTCAACCAGGAACGACAAGCACTGAACTGATCGCACAGGCAGAGTAAGTCTGAAGCTACTCTGAAACTGCTAAGTAGTTAGTAATCGCAATATTGCGAATACATCGGTCGCAATTTTAAGAAGCTAAGATTCACTCCCAGTAGGCGGCGGCTTAGCGTGTGTAACTCTGCTAAATTCGCCTTGCGACCGATCAACTCGGAATGAGGGCCATGGATTCAAAAAGTTGCATGAAAATGCACCCGATACAAAACGAGTTTAAACACTACACAAACCGACTCAAACACGAATATTAGTAAATTTTGCCCCAGGTCGTAAAAACAGACCTGAGTAAATTTAAAAATCAAGCCCCCAAACACTTTTTAAGTCGTGGCAATGGCTGTTTCAAGTGTATAGGGTGCACTACATGCACATATATGTCAGCTAGTGATGTTATTCTGCACCCTCACTCGGCTAAAAAATACACAATTAATTGTCCTTTATCCTGTCACTCCAAGTGTGTGGTCTATGTGATCATCTGCCCATGTGGGCTATATTATGTGGGCAAGACGGAGTGCCAGTTTAAAGTCCGTTTGGCACAGCACCGGCAGGCCATTCGTGCTGCCATAGAAACGGGTAACAGTGAACAACCAGTGGCACAGCATTTTGCGTTATGGAAACATAATATGGCCACTTTAAAATATCGCATTATAGATCACGTGCCTGAATCCATACGGGGGGTAACAGAGCCAAAAAATTACTCCAATTAGAATCTAGGTGGATCCATAGATTGGATACTCTACGACCAAAAGGGCTGAATGAGACACTGGGCCTTAGCCACTTCCTTTAAACTGCGAAAATGTATGTTTATCAATCTGAAAGTAATGACTGCTAAGTTATATTGAACAAGTTTTCACACTAAGTGGTGCTGTTACTAAATGTACTGCTGTTGTTTACAAAAAGAGGTGCAGTTTTATTGTTTTTATGCCTTGTCAGTACATCTGTGTAATGTTTATATGTTCTCTCTTTTTTAACTTTATGTCACTAAGTGCTTTTTATGTAATTTGGTAATGCACTAAGGAGGAATTTTCATGTGGATATGAATCAGCGCTTTTAATACACTTTACACAGAGCCACTTTATAAATTTTACCTGATGTTTACTTTATGCACCTTTAATGTTAAGCCAGGAGGCTTCCAAAAGCACTAGATGCACTTTCTATCCCCAGAGTGGGTCTTACTCTAAATAAGCTTTTTTGATGAATTATAATATAGAATAAGACATAATGTCTTGGAAATTTCTGTCACGGAGTGCTGATTATTGGTCCCATTGATGATCCTCTGTTTTGTTTACAGCATCACCGTGGTTACCAGCCAGGGACCCGTTTTGTCACTTCCGCAGGAAGTGACATACCCGTAAGTGAGGGAGGCGGAGCCAGGTATGCTGGGACCGTGGTGATGTGCAGTGGGAAGTCTCCTTGGGTGAGTCTGTCTATATATTTCACTTTCTGCACTGTTTGTTCATCCTGATGAAGGGGATTTGTTCCCCGAAACGTTGATGTGATGTGATGATTTGAATACACACCTGTTTGCTTTTCAACAAATCTCTGAGTGCGGCCTCATTTTTTGATCTATGTATGTGTGTATATATATATATATATATATATATATATATACTGTATATATTTCTGCTGCGGGGTACACTGGACTCCACAAGGAATGGACAATGGGGTGTAGAGTAGGATCTTGATCCGAGGCACCAACAGGCACAAAGCTTTGACTGTTACCAGAATGCATAGCGCCGCCTCCTATATCACCCCGCCTCCCTGCTCAGGACCTCAGTTTTGTAGTTGGTGCTGCAGTAGCAGGCACTTAACAGAGGGGCTGCTCCAGGCAGCCCTAAGAAGAGCACTTTTTTCCTCAGAAAAAAAGAAGACTTCAAGGGCAGCAGCAGTGTTACATGTCAGTGGACATTCACTGCTGCAGCTCCGGCTCTCCCCAGCGGCGCTGTACACTCCTGAGCCCTGGTTGCCGGTTAACTACAGCAGGAGGCTCCGGTTTTCTTCTTGTCAGGCAAACACGACGGGGGCTCTCCGGGATCGCGTGGCCGCGCTTCGGGAGAAGGTAAGTGGGTCCCGCTTGCGGGACCCAGTCTTTATCGCGATCCGGCATGGTCAGTGGGAGGCGGGCCGCGCGCGCTGGTGGTGGACACTGTGGCTATACAGGCGATCCCACTAGATCACCAGGGCATGGGACAGGTCAGGTTTTCTCTATACACCGTTTTATTAGAGCCCGCAGTACCCGGTGGTTTTGCCAGCAGGGGGATTGAGCTTGGACCTGAAGCCCCTCCCCCAGCCCCAGGGCGCCATTTTCTGCAAATGTTCCCGCCCTGGAGCTGCATATCTGTCTCTCCCTCACTCCTTGGCAGTGTCTGCGGCGCCATTATCCCTCAGCTCACTGTTTCTGGGAATGCTTGGGCAAATCCTCCTATGTAAAGCCGCCTGGTTGTAAGTGCTGTTACTTTACAAGACACTTAAGTATTCTACCTGCCTTTTTTAGTGAGTGTTAGTTAAGAAAAAGTGCACTTAGTCAGGGTTTCCTAGTACAATTACCCTGTGATACACATCCAGTTTTTACTGTGTACTGTTATATCTATTGTTATATAGCTGTGTAAGCTAGTCCAGTGCAGTATTATTGTTAGTAATAACCTCTGCATTGTACAGACTGTGACTATGTGTGTGTGCATTTGATAGCTGAGTGGTGTCCATTTCGTGTCTTTCACTCAACCTGCTATCCCTATATTCTATAACCTGAGGGGGCTTGGTGCGTCAGGTTTTATGTAATATAGGATTTTCACAAAGATATACTGTATTGCGTATTTTTCTCTCTGATTTAGTCACCATATCTCTCCTTTATCTCTGCTGGTGCTGACTACACTGCGCAGGGGTTTGGGCTAGAGGTATTATGCTGCTGACAAATTGTACTGTGTTACCTGATACTGCAAGTTATATCATGTCTGCTTCTGAGGGTAACGGTTCTGGGGCTGAACACACTGCCGGTGTTGCTGAAGCCGCAGATACCTATGAGGAGAATATAGCAGCTTTGGGCTTTGGTTCTGGGGGCTCCTTGCCCCCCAGTGGGACGGTGGCAACGGGGGCAAATAATGACCCGCCGTGGGCCATTTTTTCCACGCTTCTGCATACGCTAGTTCATAAACTAACACCCCCTATGGGACCCCCAATGCCGGTGCAACCGTTTGTGGTCCCTGCAGCTAACCCGCCGTGGGCGGACGATTTATCTGCGCAAATAAAGAAGTTGAACCAGTCCCTGATTACTAAAAAGTTTGACCGTCGCTCGCCTACATCCAAAGGGTCCTCTAAGCGAGCGCTTGTCTCCTCACAATCCACTGCTGTCACTGACACCTCGTCGGATGAAGACGGCACTTACACTGACCCCACAGGTTCTGACTCAGATACGGCTGATGGGGAGGGTAGTTCACATGTGGATGTTCCTGATCTTTTGGAGGCTATTAAGTTAATTTTACAGATTACGGATGATCCCGAGCCATCCGTTCCTCCTAAGAAACCAGATAGGTTCAAGCGTCAGAAAGTGATTAAACAAGTTTTACCTCACTCTGACCACCTAATTGATATACGTCAGGAACCCTGGGACAACCCGGGTACGAAGTTTGTGCCTCAAAAGAAGATGCTAGCTCGCTATCCCCTCGCGCCGGAGTTGTCTAAGAATTGGGAAACGCCTCCTCCAGTGGACTCACATGTGGCTAGGATGGTGGTTTCCTCAGCTCTACCGGTCACCACTGTCACGTCTCTAAAAGAGTCTACGGATAAACTTGTGGAGGGTTGTCTGAAAGCGATTTACACCCTCACGGGTGCTGCACAAAGGCCCACTATTGCAGCTACTTGGGCTGCAGAGGCCAATGAAGCATGGGCCTTGGAGTTAGATGCTGAAATCTCCTCTGACCAGGCTAGACAATGCTTGTCTTATATTGTCACAGCTTCACGTTATATTAAAGAGGCCGCTTCTGATGCCGGTATCCTGGCAGCCAAGGCCTCTACTACCTCAGTACTGGCTTGCCGGATATTGTGGCTGAGATCCTGGTTTGTGGATCTGGACTCTAGAAAAACCCTGGAGGTATTCCCTTTAAAGGGAGATATTCTGTTTGGGGAGGATTTAAATAAGATTGTGGCTGACTTGGCTACTGCCAAAACTGCCTGTCTGCCAAGTACTGCTCCTTCTGTGTCAAAGGCTAAAGGTACTTCCTTTCGCCCCTTTCGTCCTTCAGGTAAAGCAAAAGGTCAGGCGTATAACAAACAGGCCCGCACTTCCAAACCTGGTAAGCCTAAGCCCAAAAGAGCCTGGGCGGCCCGTCAGCCAGCTTCCAAGACAGATAAGCCTGCCGCATGACGGGGCGGGCCTCCCTCTGGGGGATCCCAAGGTGGGGGGCCGGCTTCTAGGGTATACCCAGGAATGGTTGAAGACCACTTCAGATGCCTGGGCACAGGAAGTCGTCACTCGAGGTTACGCCATAGCCTTCAAAAACCGACCCCCTCATCGATTTTGCCAGACAGATGTCCCGTTGGACAAGACAAGGGCAAACACTCTACATTCGGTGGTACAGACCCTCCTGGATACAGGAGTCGTAGTACAGGTGCCTCTTGCGCAGAGGGGCTGGGGGTACTATTCTCCGCTGTTTCTAGTCCCGAAACCGAATGGGTCCTCCCGGCCCATTCTCAACCTCAAGGCATTGAACAGGTTTGTGAAGGTTTCCAAGTTCAGGATGGAAACCCTCCGCTCTATAGTTCTGGCCTTGGAACCTGGGGACTTCATGGTCTCCCTGGATATACAGGATGCTTACCTGCATATTCCTATAGCAGTGTCTCATCAGCAATACCTGAGATTTGCGATTGGCAACTGCCATTACCAGTTTCGGGCGTTACCTTTTGGTTTAACAACGGCTCCACGAGTCTTTACAAAAGTCATGGCGGTGATGACGGTGGTACTCCGCCGTCAAGGGGTCAGGATACTGCCGTATTTGGATGACTTGTTAATCCTGGCAAATTCCCCAGAACTTCTCCTGCATCATCTAGATGTGACGGTCCGGTTTCTGTAAGCCCACGGGTGGCTCATCAACTGGAAGAAGTCATCCCTGATCCCTGCTCAGAGCATGGTGCATCTGGGAGCACTATTGGACACTCACAACCAGTGGTTGTTCCTGTCTCAGGAGAAAGTCCTGAAACTTCAGGACAGGATTCGTTGCTTCCTATCTCGTCCGCAAGTGTCGATACATTCGGCGATGCTGGTGCTGGGCCTCATGGTGTCAGCATTCGACATGGTGGAGTACGCTCAATTTCACTCTCGCCCTCTCCAGAGGCTGATTTTAGCCAAATGGGAAGGCCTGCCTCACCGGATCAGGTCTCACATGATCTCATTGACTCCGGAGGTCCGTCTGTCGCTGCTCTGGTGGCTTCGGGACCAACAACTGTGCAGGGGCCGTCCATTCAGGATATCCGACTGGGTCCTGTGGATGACAGATGACAGTCTAAGAGGTTGGGGCGCGGTGCTGGAGCAACACTCCCTTCAGGGGCGGTGGACCAAGGAGGAGTCCCTCCTCTCGATCAATATTCTGGAGTTGCGGGCGGTCTTCAATGCCTTGAACCTAGCCCAGCATTTAATTCAGAACCATTCTGTTCAAGTACAGTCGGACAACGCCACCACAGTGGCTTACATAAATCATCAAGGCGGCACTCGAAGCCGACTAGCAATGAAGGAAGTATCACGGATTCTACAGTGGGCAGAACGCCGTCTACCGGCCATATCGGCAATATTCATTCCGGGAGTCCTGTATTGGGAAGCGGACTTTCTCAGTCGTCAGGACGTGCATGCCGGCGAGTGGGGCCTCCATCCAGAAGTGTTTCAACTCCTAGTGGAAAGGTGGGGCCTTCCAGACGTAGATCTGATGGCGTCTCGACACAATCACAAGGTTCCGGTCTAAGGAGCAAGGACAAGGGATCCTCAAGCAGCATTCGTGGATGCGCTGGCGGTACCGTGGAGGTTTCGGCTGCCGTACGTGTTCCCTCCGGTGTCACTCCTGCCCAGGGTAATTCGGAAGTTCAAGCAAGAAAAAGGAATTCTGCTTCTCATAGCTCCAGCATGTCCCAGACGGCACTGGTTCTCAGACCAGCAAGGCCTATCGTCAGAGCGTCCAATTCTACTTCCACAACGCCCAGACCTCCTCGTTCAGGGCGCCTGTGTCTACCAGGACCTAGCCCGGCTGTCTTTGACGGCATGGCTCTTGAAGCTTCCGTCTTAAGGGCTAAAGGGTTTTCTGAGGCGGTCATTCAAACTATGTTGCGGGCCCGGAAACCGGCTTCGGCTCGGATTTACTATAAGGTCTGGCATTCTTACTCTGTTTGGTGCGCATCTAACGATTATGACGCTTCCAAGTTTAGTATAGCCAAGT